>NW_026909430.1:0-55586 GCF_033115175.1 Lepus europaeus | reverse complement strand
GACTGGGCCAGGCTGAAGCCAGGAGCCACTTGCAGGTCTCCTGGCAGGGCCCCAAGCACTTGGGCCATCTTCTAGTGCTTTCCCAGGCCATAGCAGAGAGCTGGATTGGAAGTGGAGCAGCCAGGATTTGAACAGGCACCCACATGGGATGGTGGCAGTACAGCCAGTGGCCCTACCAGTATGCCACAGCGTCAGCCCCAGTTCTTATACAGTTCAATGGCCTCCAACCCCAGCACTGCTGGCGACACCCTGCCTTCCTCTCACCTCCCTCCTGCAGCCCTCCCTGGAAGCCCTCCTTTCCCCATCTCCAGCAGAAGCTTACTCCTGCCCCAAGGTCTCTCAGTGCCACTGCCCAGGATGCACTCCTGGGCCCTCTTCAGTAGGCTCCTTCCTCCTCACCATTCCGACCCAGGTATCCTACTACATCACTTTTTCCTTTCCTTAATGCGCCCATCAAAATCACAGCCACGGAGCTGGTACTGTGGCACAGTGGGCTAAGTTTCTGCCTGCGGCGCTAGCATTCCATATGGGCACTGGTTTGAGTCCTGGCTGTTCCACTGCCCATCCAGCTCTCTGCTATGGCCTGGAAAACCAGTAGCAGATGGCCCAAGTCCTTGGGCCCCTACACTCGTGGGGGAGACCCAGGAGAAGTAGCTGACTCCTGGCTTTGGACTGGCCCAGCTCCGGCTGTTGCAACCAGTTGGGGAGTGAACCAGTGGATGGAAAACCTTTCTTTCCTTCTCTCTTTCTGCAACCCTACCTCTCAAATAAATAAATAAATCTTAATAAAAAAAAGCCACCGTCTGCAGTGCTGGCATCCCATATGGGCGCCAGTTCGAGACCCAGCTGCTCCACTTCCGATTCAGCTCTCTGCAATGGCCTGAGAAATCAGTGGAAGATGACCCAAGTCTTTGGGCCCCTGCACCGACGTGGGAGACCTGGAAGAAACCTCTGGCTCCTGGCTTTAGATCAGCTCAGCTCCAGCCATTGCGGCCATCTGGGGAGTGAACCAGCGGATAGAAGACCTTTCTCTCTGTGTCTCTCCCTCTCTCTGTAACTCTGCCTCTCAAATAAATAAACCTTAAAAAAATAACAATAGAAGAAGCCATAGGGTCGTCTTGTAGGTCGAGGGCTATGATCTGTCTTGTTGGTGCCACTCATCCTCTCCAAGGTTTCCTTTCTGTACTGCCGTTCCTGTGTAGTCTGCCGGTGCTGGGTACCTTTGTTAGACACCGATGGCCTTGTGGTTAGGGTGGGCCTGAGCCTGCCAGGGAGGTGCTGTGGGGGACAGAAAGCTATTGCTGCAGGTGACTTGGCAAACCCACTTCTCACTGTGAATCCCTCACATCACATGTGACTACTGCAATTGGGAAGCATGTTATGCCCCAGGCCCGTGCATCGAGAGACAGAGAACTTCCGTAATAGCCATGCCCAGAACACAGATTGCCTTACAGGGGGGGTTTTATGAGGGCCAAAGGAAATCCGCTGAAATATCAGAAGCCTCTCTCACACGTGGAGAGGTTATCTGATCGGCGTGCCTGTGTCCGAGCCCCAGCTTACCAGTTGTTGAAACACTTAGGCCCTCTAATTTCAGATGCCCAGAGCTTTTGTTGTTGTTATTGGAGGGGGTGCTATTTTTCTTCATCATTTTTTACTCCTTTCCATGAAATCTACTAGTCTGGGTCTTTCAACCTCGATTTCAAGCATCCTGCCCAAAATAACACTATTTGTTAATCTTGTTCATCAAAATTTATTTATGGCTGTTTACTTAGAGTGGGTTTTGTTTATGAACTCTCAAAAATGTCAAAGAAACAAGGTAATTTTCACAATGTTCTGGTTGCATTTAAGTTTGACTCTCTTTAAAATTAAATAAATCTGCATATTTCATTTAGTTTTGATTGCACCTGTAAACTGAAAGTCTGTGATGATTAACTATTTATCATTTCAGTTTGGACTGTGAATTGTTCTGGTAATTAAAAGCAGATGGCAGAAGCTGGGGGAAAATGTGTAGCAGCTGATTAGAGGAAATAAATGAATTTGGAGATATTTAACTTCCAGATAATAGATGGGTCAAACGCAGTTTATACTTCACTGTGTGTATTTTCAGAGCAATTCCAAACATGATGTTTGATAATATATCAAGAAGTAGGTGTTTGTTTTTCATCTTCTTTTGCTTTCTGTCCCATTACAGAATGCTCACTTTCTTTGTACAGCATGTGTGCCAACACATAAATTTCAGTTAGACTTCAGTACTTGGGTCACTAGTGGCCTTTTTGATAAGAATGTACTTTGCCTGCAGGATATCTTGAAGCTAAGCATTGTGTGTTGCTTACATTTTTCTTTATGGGATTTGTTATTGGCTCTCAAGCCCAGCGTTCAACCAAGTTGAGCTGCTCAATAAAGTTCATCTGTCAGTCTAGCAATTTTCATTCTGAGGCAGAAAACAAAAACCCTCATTAGACAAAACTAGGTTCTTCAACAAGTTAGATTTGTTTTAAACATGTTTATAGCCTGATGCCCATTCTCTCTCAGACCTAATAATTAAAAGCGTAATCCACACTCCCCTGGAACTGTGAAGCCAGTTTGAAAGATGGAAGTGCCTCTCGAATGCCAAGAAACCTGCATTAGGAGTTATGGGGCCGTAAAGGTGAAAGGATCCAGTCTTAAATGTAAACCCACAGATGCATGCATGATAGTTTTAAAAAGTAACCAGGTCTTTTTCATGGAGTTTGGAGTCATTCTCTGGGCAATGTCTGCTGGAGTTGGAAAAATGAGAGAATAAAAAACATGTCATAAATTTCATTTCCCAGGGTAGCCACCCATAATTCAATAATCTTACGTTTTGCACAAAATTCCTATGTTATTCTTTGTGCATTGTTGCTTGCATAAAGATGTTAGTATATAATATCAGAATGTGACCTTACTGGGAAATAATGTCTTTGCAGACTTGAGGTGAAGTGATCAAAGTGAGCTTTAATTCAATAACCATTGTCCTTTACAAATTGAAAGTTGGACAAAGGCACACAGAGGGAAGATGATGTGAAGAAAGCCCTGTGATGACAGAAACAGGGCATGGACTGATGTGGTTGCAAGGGAAAGAACATCAGTGATTGCTGTCCACCACGAGAGGCTATGAAGAGGCAAGGGAGGATTCTGCCAGGAGGCTGGGGGGAGCATGGCTCTACCGATTCTGGAATTGAGGATTTTACCATCAGGAATTGTGAGACAATAACACATGTCTGCTGTTTAAGCAGCTTGGTTGTGGATACTTTATTATGATAGCCCTAGCAAAATAATACACAATCCATTGCCCATATGAGTATCTTTCCTTGAGAAACAAGTCTAAAGGAATAGATTTTTAATAGAATGGAATATTGTTTGTTAATAAATATTCTTTCAATTTATTTTAATGTGTTAAATGATAAATTGTGTTTATATGAAAACTACACATTTTCATTACAGAAAATGTTCAAATAGAAATCCTCTTGAGTTCATTTTCCATAATATAAAATTCATATTAATTAGCATCAAATGCAAAGCTCTTGATTATATATGTCCTGCCCATCTCTTAGTCTCATCTTTAGCCATTCCAGTATAGAAATGACTGGAACATAAATGTGTTTTAGGAATTTTCCGTATATTGAATGAATGAACAAAAAAAAATTGAAGAATCATATGTAACAGACTTACGTGATTTCATTTTTGTAAAAGACAAAAAATCATGTGTGTGTATTTATGTGTGTTTATATATACATGTATATGCAAAGGAAAATGTCTGAAAGGATACACATTAATTTGTTCGCAGTGATAACCTCTGGGGAATGAGATTGGAGGGAAGGGGATTTATGTGCTTGTCTGTATACCAGGTGGGATATTATGCTTTTATTTCTGTATTTGAATTTTTTTATAAGTATGTATTTTTATAATAAAACTTTAAAAAAAAATACATGGTCTGAATCAGTCCTTGCTCCTTGCAGTCCATTCTCCAAAGCATACTACAGATTCCCCTTGTCAGCAAAGTCAGTCTTTATTAAACAACTTCATTAATTTTTGAGAAGTAGCTCTTTTCCTTTTATACTTTTACTTTGAAAAAAACAAAAAAGGTGGTTCACTTAGAGCTGCTAGAGTGAGCAAATTAGAATATTGATCTTGCTTCTTCTCTCATTGCGAACATTGTATAGTTTTTCATCCCTCCCAGAGCAAATTCATAGAATTCTATGGACCCCCACCCCCACCCTGAGTCCCCCTTCCTTCTGGCCCTTGTTATCTCCTGGACCTCATCTCCTATGACCCGCCACCCAAGTCACACCAGCCTCTTTGCGCACTTTTTAAACTTCAACATGTTCGCACTTGCTTTTAGTTCTTCTTTCAACACTCACAGGCATCTATCACATGACCAGCCTACTCACTACTGCCAGGTCTGTGCCCAGAGAAAATCTTACCAGGAAAATCTTTTCTGTCTCATGTGCCATCCCTACTTCCTGTCCAACTGCCCCAGTTATCCCCTTTCCTGCTTTATTTTTCCTTATATTATTAACAACTTCAGGTGTTTACTCCACTCCCTTATACTTGTTGTCTACCACATTCAATTAGAATGCAAAGTCTATGAGGGCAAGAACTTGGTCTGATATCATTTCCTGTATATCCCCAGCACCATGTATGATAAACATCAGACACTCAATATTTTATTTGTGAAGCCAGTGAACAGATTGTGACAAGGTTGGGGAATATGATGAAGTGTGAAATGAAATCATGTCCTCATGGGCTCATTTGGTCTTCTGTTAACTGTAATTTGCATAGTCTATCAGGACCATGTGCATAATTTTATTATAGTAAGCGGCTAAAACAAAATTGTAGAGTTGGTGTCGTGGCACAGCAGGTTATGCTGATGCCTGTGAAGCTGGTATCTCATATGGGGGCTACTTTGAATCCTGGCTGCTCCACTTCTGATCCAGCTCCCTGCTAATATACCTGGGAAACAGCAGAAGATGACTCAAATGCTTGGGCCCCTGCCATCCAAGTGGGAGACCCAGATAGGAGTTCCAGCTTCCTGCTTCAGCTTGGCCCAGCTCTGGCTATTGCAGTCATATAGGGAGTGAACCAGTGGATGGAAGATCTCTCTGTAACTGTCTTTCAAATAAATAGATAAATCTCTAAAAAAGAGGAATTTATTTGAGCAAACAATTCAATTTTCAGTTAGGCAGCTCCAAATTAGAAATGGTTTTGGGGTTCCAACAAGAAAACTCAAAGGCAAGACTTTTCCAAGATGAACAGAGAAGAAAAACAAGGGAAAAATGTGGCTGGTTATAGTATAGTTATACAGTTGTCTTATGTGGTTTATCCTGCTGGAAAGTCTGCAGTTACAAAAGTGTAAGTTACTTGGCATCTGCTGATTTGGTTGAATTTAATTTAATTTTTCTTTAAAATAGGCCTTTGCAAGAAATGGCCAATGGCACAAGTATAGTTTTACATTTCTCAATGTTTGCAAATCAAACAAGGTTGAAGTCACTTATGGGACCTATTGATTTGTCTCTTCAGGGATTCTTCATGTCTGGTCTCCATACTAATTTGCTTTTAATTAGGTAAAGTAAGAGAAATTGGTGGAGTCTGTATTCAATATCTTTTTGAGGTTTTCCTTTCTATTCCCCATCATTTCCTTTGCTTGACAATTTGATCTGTTTTCCTCCTACTTTGAAAACTATAAATCAGTCCTCTCTTCACCTATATTTATATTTTGAACAGTGATGTTGGCCCTGTCCTCACTGTACTCATTCTCCTATGTTATTTTCTTCCCCCAACAGCTTCAATTGTTCTCACTTTGGCTGCCCTTTAGGATATCTGGAGAGCTTTAAAGATACCGAAGACTAGTTTCCACCTTAGACCAACTGAATAGGAATCTCTAGGTTGGAGTTTGAGCCTTGATTTCATAAACTCTTGGACAATTTTAATGGGAGCCAGAATTGAGAATCACCAATAGTTGTTGAAAAATTTTTGTAAGACCACAGTTTGAACTTTTCTGTATTTTTGAGACACAGATGTAAAATGGTAAGATAGAGGATGGATTGTGGAAATGCAAACAAACCAGGGAGAGACTAGAGAGAAAGCAAAAAGTGATCCTTTGCAATACTCTAGGCTGGTGATGAGAACCTAAATTTAGAACACTGGTGATGAGAATAGACAGCTATATTTATACAGACACTAGGGGAATGTATCAGTTACCTATAGTTGCCAAACAAACCATCTCAAAATGTAGTAGAATAAATCAGCAACAACTCTTTATTTGCGTTGCCTGTAAATTTGCAATTTGGTTGCGCATCAGTAGAATTGACTTGTTTATACCCAATATGGAAATATCTGGTGCAATTCCAAAGGGTCCATCGTTTTTTTTTTTTGTTTTTTTTTGTTTTTTTTTTTTTTTTTTTTTGACAGGCAGAGTAGATGGTGAGAGAGAGAGACAGAGAGAAAGGTCTTCCTTTTTGCCGCTGGTTCACCCTCCAATGGCCGCTGCGGTCGGTGCATCTCGCCGATCTGAAGCCAGGAGCCAGGTGCTTCTCCTGGTCTCCCATGCGGGTGCAGGGCCCAAGGACTTTGGCCATCCTCCACTGCCTTCCCAGGCCATAGCAGAGAGCTGGCCTGGAAGAGGGGCAACCGGGATAGAATCCGGCGCCCCAACCGGGACTAGAACCCTGTGTGCCGGCACCACAAGGCGGAGGATTAGCCTGTTAAGCCACGGCGCCGGCCAGGGTCCATCCATTTTTAAGATGGCTCACCTGCATGACTGTTAACTGGGTATTGGCTGTAACTTTGAAGCTTAGCTAAGGCTGAGTATCTGAGATTTCAGTTCCACTTACAATGGCCCTATCCACAGGCTGCTTGGGCTTCCTTATGGTATGGTGTCTAACTTCCAAGAATTAAATATTTATAACACAACCTCAGCAACACACAACATGGTTTCTACTGTATTGGTTGAGGCAATGAAAAGGTCAACTTAGGTTCAAGGGAAGGCAGCATAAAATCTGTATCTTGGTAAAGAGAGTGGTAAGATTTTTAAAAGAAATGCAGGACAGGAGATTATGGTGGTCATCTTAAGAAACCATAATCTGCCACAAACTTGGGGACTGATAGGATGGGGAAAATGAAAAAGGAAGGAAAGGCTAAGATCATGTAAGCAAAAGAAGCCTTAAATTCTATGTTTATTGAGTTCATCAACGCAAACAAGTAATATTTTATTAACTAGGGCTGTGCGAAATATTGCCTGTATTACACATCCCTAAATCCCGTGGAGCAGCTCATTTCATTTGCATGGATCAGCACCTGGATTCGACGTTGACACTGGCTAATGCTCTACAAGGGTGGCGATAGCTTTCCCAAAGCTTTTGGAGATCTCTGAGATCTCTGATGCACAATCTGTTCATATATGTGCGTCCTATTTAATCACGTGGCTGGAGGCACACTGCAACTCAAACAGTTGGGAAGGTTAGGGAAAAGAGGAAATAAATCAAAAACACATCTAACACTAATTAGTGGAACTTGGATGTCTTTGTTTTTAAAAGGAAAAGCCCTTAGTTTTCTTTTCAAAGAAAATAAGAATCCAGTCCTTCCAATTCACTCTTCTTATTTTAAAGGGGAGGGTTGCGGGTGGGAGGGAAGTTATAGGAGGGGGGAAGCCAATGTAATTCATAAGCTGTACTTTGGAAATTTATATTCATTAAATAAAAGTTTTTAATAAAAAAAAGACAGAATTTCCTAACCTAACTCTAATCCATCTCTGATTATGTGCTTCCAAGTTTGAGAAGATAAAATAGGCCTGGTTGAATCAGTACTTTTTTTTAGGTAAATTTATGCATTGTTAGAAAAAAAACAACACAGCAGCAGCTAGAATCATTTTGAAAAAGGACCTTCCTGCGGCGTTCCTAGGATCAGTTGCAATAAATCGTTTGTGATGATGGTGACTCTGATGAGAGGTAGCTAAGAGAATGTGGGCAGAGCAGCGTTCTGGATTCCTTTTAGCCCTTTCATTCTCGCTGGCAAGCACTCCAAAGAGAGGCTTACACCCGCTCTGCCCTGTCCATGTCAGTTCTTGAGTCACAAACTTGTGTAAAGCCAAAGAATGAAGGAAAGGGGAACTGAAAAATCCTTTCTAATGGTCTCATTACACGGCTAAGTTTACCACACACTCTGCTTGCATTTTTTCTCTAGGATGGATTACTAACATTGCTGCCTGGATTTGTTGCTTTTTGCCAAAAAATAAACAAGAAAAAAACAAGAAAACAAACCACCTGTGAATTGAGTGAAAAGTATAAAATTAAACTTAGCAGATATTTTACTATTAGGACCACAGGTGAGTGGCAAAGTACCACTGATAGGTTCGTATAGTTAACAGCTGTTTATTGAATACCCACAAGGTTCAAAACCTGGTCCCAAGTGAAATGAGAAGCTTGTTCTGATTTGGATCAGATTTGATTTGTAAGCATCCTTTTTGCTAGTCCAATACTCACTTTCACTCCAAGTTTACAATGCTGCACATTGCTTACAATTTGACTCATCAAGGGGTGGATTTTTATTGTTGCTTTTTCTTTCCTCAGCCTTTTCCTTGACTATCTGAATACACATCATAAAATCAGCACCATTGGCTTTGAGAGCATTTATTAAAACAATGTATTGTGAGAGGAGATTTTATGAGACCTGTGGCTTATAAAGCCCTTGATCTTTGTCTCCAGATGACTGGATGCTAAATCCTCACAGGGAGGACAGGTTCTAATGCACACAGCGTGGGACAAGAGGAGTTGAATCTTATCAGTTGCTCAGCTCCCTCTCAATGCCTGCAATCCTCAGTTTTATGACTTTTGCCCTTTGATCTAGGTCCACTCAGCATAAAACTAAAAGTCTACTATATGCTAGGTAGCCGTCTTGGGGGACTAACCTACAACAAGTACAACTTATTTTCTGTTTAAACTTGAGTGTGTGTGTAGGTACTGCCAAGATCTGTTCGTTTTGTACAGGAAAAAAAATATATCAGCCAATATTTAACAAAGAAAAAAAAAGACTTGAATTCTATATCTCTCAAAGATGTTAGAAGTACAGCAAGAATTTTTCTGAAGGAGTGATGTTTGGAAGAAACTTCAACCTCAGTAAAATATATTTTGGCTGAAGAATAAAAGCATTTATTAGATGTCTTGTACATCCATGTGAGGCACCCGGTAGTCATTGGAAAATCAAAAGTGAATAAGATTTGGCTCACACCCTTGGGGAAGTTACATATGGGGTGAAGAATTTGATTCTGATGACAAAAAAAAGCAAAGCATAGTGCACTAGCATATGTACTACGCTAGTTGTCTGCAGGAAGGAGTTGAGGAAGACACCCTGGAGAGGCAGATACTTGAACTAGCCCTTGAAGCGTGACTAGGACTTTTCCAGGAGGGAAGGACAGGACATTGTGTTCCAGGCAAAGAGCCAGAGGGACAAGACATCAAGGCGGGAAAAGACTCATGAGCAACTGAAGTGCCAAACCCCAGGAACTTGGGAGAGAAAGCAACACAGGACCGGCGAGGGCGGCACAGGAAACTTGGAGAGCGTGAGACGCTGGGTGAAGGATGGAAAGGCTTGAAGGTTAAGACCTCTTGGAAAACAAAGAGGAAGAGAGTATCAGTGGCTATTGAACAACAACAACAGCATTTTCTAATCAGCCCAGTCAAGGGCAGCCTGGCAGAGCAGGTACAAGCAGTCTGTGAGGTCAGACTATCTGTTTGCATCATGGATGTCTTCTTCCTATGGGATCTTAATAAAGCGACTTATCTCTCTGGGTCGCTTTTTTTTTTTTCCAAAGAACTTTAGATAAATTAAAATAAGCAGAATTTATCTGAGCAAAGAATGACTCATGAATCAGGCAGCACCTTGAGCCAGGAGAGGTTCAGAGGGTTCTGCCCAGCCATGTAGCAGGCAATATGTATAGACAGAAAAAGGAAATGATACACACAACAGCTTGATTGGCTACAGCTCAGCATTTGCCTTGCAAAGATATCATCCGCTCAGTGCGAAGTCTGTGACTGGCTGAAGTTGGCTGCTGTGATTGGCTGGGACGCAGCCACTGGTTACCAGGATACACTCTTAGTGAGGTGGCAATGTGTTTGCATACTAAGTTAGGTTGCAGTTCTTTATGTAAGAATTCAAAATTACAGAAGCAGAGGTGAGTTAAGATGCTGTTTGAGATGCCATATCAGAGTGCCCGGGTTTGAGTCCCAGATCTGTTCCTAATTCCAGCTTCCTGCTAAACTATACCCTGGGAGGTAGCAGATGATGGCTCAAGTACTTGGAATTCTGTCACCCCATGTCAAGGAGACTCAGGTTGAGTTTCTGGCTTCTGGCTTTCACCTGGCCCGGCCCTAGGTTGTTAAGGGCATCTGGTGAGTGAACTAGGAGTTGGGAGAGCTCTCTCATGCTCGCTCTCCTAAGTAAATAAAACTTTAAAAAACAAAGTACAGAGGCATATTTAGGCCAGATTTCAAGATCTCAGTGTACTCATTATCCAATGGGAATAATACAGAGAAGTGTGAGTGTGGTACTCTGAGGATTATATGAGTTCATGTAAAACACATTGAACAGTGTTGACACATAGTATATACTATCTAAATGTGATTGATGATGGAGGTTTGCATCATTGACACATGCACAATAAAACGCAGACGGTTGACATAACACCTACTATATCAGTACGACTGTATGTGACAGGGAGTGCAGAACCACTCTAGGCAATGTACAGAAAGGAATTTATCACAGTGATCATCTTACTCAGTTTATATGGGTACTGGTTAAAGCAACATAGTCATTATGCTACCTCTGTAATGGGCTTGAGGCCAAAAGTTAGCAGGGTCAGTATTCAGAAGGGAAGATGAATATGAAGCAGGGGAGGGGGAACAAAGAAAAGTCTAGAAATCGCCTCTCTTATCCTTTCAAGCCACGTTGTCAGTGATACAGGTGTCCTGCTGGAAGAGCTGGCATACTGCTCTATAGAACTGCACTGGTTCCCAGTCTAGGAATCAGATGAGATGGGGGATGAGTTCAGAGGAACCCATAAACAGGCAGGATAAGGTGTGGCCCTTGCAAACAAGGGGAACCTGCAGTTCAGAGACAATATAGATGGGCAATCACAACACCTGTCCTACACCTAACTTCAGAGTGTGTTAGGGCTGCTACCTCACTTCTGCCTTCCACCTTGCCTGCAGACTCCTCTTGTGGCTGACCTAACCTAGCACCATCCAAGGAAGGGAAATCAGGGACCATGGCTTCGGCTTAGGTGCCACAGTCTAGTCAGCCTGCCTCCATATTCACACTGGCCACAACACTCTGGCTTCTCAGCTCCCCTTACACACTCAGTTCTAACAGTCAAATGAAGAATGAGTGCTTCCACCTCAAAATTGGGAAATAGTACTAGAAACTCTTATTTATTGGATCTCCACCTCATTGGTCTAAGCGAGGTGGGTTCTCACTACAATGTTTACTAACTCCATTTGTCAAACCATGAAACAAAGGCTTAGAGAGATTAAGTATAAGCAAACTCTGAAAGAGGAAATCCTCTGTGACTAAACTCCCAAGGAGCTAAGAGGGGAAGTTCCAGGGAGGCAGTGTGGCAAACAGGAATGTGGGCTGTGGAGCAGCTGGAAGTCTGGATTTCTCTCCCTGCCTTCCACACCTGCTTCTCCTGCTAATGTCGCCACCATTCCTCCATATGTTCTAGTCATGACCAAGGATTCACCCTTAAACCTCTCTTTCCCTTATCTCCCACACCTAATTGGTCAGTAATTCCTATCAGCTCTGCTCCAACACTTCCTCTGAATCTGTCTCTTGTTTTCTGCTTCCATCCCAGTCATTTTCTTCTAAGCCATTATCTTCTGCTGCCTGGACTACTGCAGTAGCTTCGTATGTGAGCTCACCCTCTCTTTTCTAGTTTCCTCCTGAATCATACTCTACACAGAATTCAGAGTAACCCTTGGGTGATGCAGGTAAGGTCACATCATGCTGAAACTGCTTCTTCCGCCGGCCCTCTGGGAGTCTCACAATAAAGCCAGAAATCTTTCCTGGCCGTAAAATCCGTGCATGGGGGTTAGGGGTGGGGTGAGCTTCACTCTATAGGCTCATTTTTAGCTTCTTCTCCTTATTCACCAGGAACTTCTTTTGCTTTCAAGCCTGATTCCACTTGCTACTTCAGAGGTCTTTAACAAGGGGCAACGTTACTCTAGGTGAGGGGTGTTTAATCAGGGACAATCTTATCTTCAGATACATTTAGCACTGTCTGGAGACATTCTAATTGTCATGTCTTGGAGAAGCTGCTGAAATCTGGTGGGCAAAGTCCAACAACACTAGTGAACATGCTACAACGCTTAAGGCAAACTCTACAAAAGGAATCATTGGCTCCCAAGAGTCAGTAGTGGCAAGATGAAGACACTTCTATGTGCCTTGTCATCCTGCATGAACTTCTCACAGATCTGGTCACTGTCATCTCCCTCTGGTTGTCACAAAGTATTCATACCTAGTGATTTTCATATTTGAATTGTACAGATCCTCATTTTTTATATTATCTGAATTAAGGCAGGAGCCTAGACTGTATCCCTAGTAGCCAGAACATTGCTTGGTAAAACTTAAGTGCTCAATGCACTTTTTTTTTTTTTTGACAGGCAGAGTGGACAGTGAGAGAGAGACAGAGAGAAAGGTCTTCCTTTTGCCGTTGGTTCACCCTCCAATGGCCGCCGTGGTAGGTGTGCTGCGGCCGGCGCACCACGCTGATCCGATGGCAGGAGCCAGGTGCTTCTCCTGGTCTCCCATGGGGTGCAGGACCCAAGTACTTGGGCCATCCTCCACTGCACTCCCTGGCCACAGCAGAGAGCTGGCCTGGAAGAGGGGCAACTGGGACAGGATCGGTGCCCCGACCGGGACTAGAACCCGGTGTGCCGGCACCGCAAGGCAGAGGATTAGCCTAGTGAGCCGCGGCGCCGGCCTTCAATGCACTTTTATTGTACAAATCAATAAATGAGTGGATTGCAATTCCTGCCCCAACTCTTACTAGCTCTCTAACTGTAAGCTCTTTCATTATTATTATTTTGTATTAGAGTTTCTAATGTCTGCTTAGTAAGAATTTATGACATTATTTGGCAGAAAGAGCACTATATTGAGATTCAGAAAACTTGGTCTCCTATCAGGTCAACCTGAAGAACTGGCCATTCATTTTTAAGTATGTTTTGAATGCCACCAAAAAGAAAGTGCTAAGATTTTACAACAGACAGTACAAAATGATTAGCATTTGTACTGAGGGTGGTTAAGATAACACGTATATAGCTCAAACTCAAGTCAGAAAGTAATATCATTCTGTCCCTGCCACCTGATTTTAATATCTCTGAATTCAGGATTGTCCCAATGGGTGACATCTCAGATTTGATGGGAAAAGATAAATTTCACTGGAAAGTCCAAGGGAGAGGATGATTATCTCTAGCTTGGAACCTCAGGAGATGAGAAAATATGTGGAAAGAGACAAGAGTAGTAGGCATATAAGTCAATATTAGAAAGCATCCTCAGGGCTGGCATGGTGGTGCAGCAGGTAAAGCCATGGCCTGTAATGCTGGCATCCCATAGGTGCACCTGATCAAGTCCCAGCTGCTCCACTTCCAATCTGGCTCCCTGCTAATGTGCCTGGGAAAGCAGCAGAGGATGGCTCAAGTGCTTGGTCCCCTGACATCTATGTGGGAGACCCAGAAGAAGCTCCTGGCTCCTGACTTTGACCTGGCCTAGCCTGGTCATTACAGTCATTTGAGGAGTGAACCAGCAGATGGAAGATCTCTCTCTTCTCTCTCTCTCTCTTTGTGTGTGTGTGTGTGTCTCCTTCTCTCTCTGTAACCCTGCCTTTCAAAAATAAGTAAATATTTAAAAAGCAATTTTCTTCTAAAATGAATAGATTAGATTACAAGTCCCTCTATCAGTAGTTGGAAGTCTTCTGTGGTGTATCTGGAAGCTTGTTGCAGTTATTGCTATCCCTTTCCATCCTTTTTTCACACAGATCTTTATCTGGTCTGCCATTAAGAAGGAGCATCATTGACTGGGATTTTCATGGTGCATCTTGGTGCTCCTGAGCCTGCTAAACCCCCATCAGAGCTACTATCAGGCTATTATCAGATCAGTGTTTGACCCTGTCATGAGGCAATGGTGTAAGAGCTGTTGTCTATTAAGGGTAGAGTTTTGCCCACACAACAGACAGTGTTGGAAGCATCAGCAGACTCTTACTGGTACTAGTTGAAGCAAAGTTGAAAAGTAATAAATTCCTTATCAGAATGTACCAATATCTTGCTTAGATGCCCAGATAAACATTTAGGGAAATGAAAGCTTGATCAGTATTTTAGAAAAAATTAACTTGGATCCTTCAGAACTATATATAATCCACTTTATCTGCTTTAATTAACTTTTTTTGTGTGGTCATTTATGTGTGACTGAAAAGTTCTAGCCAGACCCCCATTTTTTTCCTCTATAGAAAGCAAGAATCTGGTTGAGCTGTATGTAGTACGCTATGTATTTAGACCAATTTGGGCCAAACCTGAATGTTAAGTGAGGACAGAATTAATATTAAATTCAGTGCACTGCGTGGAGCCAGCTATCTTCAAGAAAAAGCAAAGAGAAGCAACTCTCATGACTGATGTTTAAAATAATTAGTTCCACAGCTTCCATTTTTGGAAAAAGCATTAGGGATATCACTGGTTCAGAAACAATATGATGAAACAGCATTAGAGGAGAAAGAAAATGTCAAATTTAACTTGTGCAAAATGTTCAGAGCGAAACCAGCAATCTTTCCCATTGGTAAAACAAACAAGCAAGAACTGGTGAACAAGACCCACGGATCTGTGCCAAAGTCAAATCGCCCATGGACACTTTGCAGTCTCTTGTTCATTTCTATTTCATTTGGTTTCCCCTGTCTTTCCAATACCTCCATCATCTTTAATCAAGCATAAAATTAAACTGGGAAGCCATATTTTCTGGTTTATATTCTTTTTTTTTATCCCCATCAGGATCTAAAATTATACCTAAGCAAGTTTTATGTCTGGAAGACAATGTTCTGAACTCTTAACCATGAGGATTGTACATTCTTAGGAAAAGTGTTTTTAAATGAACCAACATTTCTAATCTCTTTAGAAAATATTATCTCTTCAATAGAGTAAATCATTTGAATATGTTGGGAGCATTTTTGCAAAGCTCTCTGCTATCTGTTATACAGAACTTGAAAATGAGATGCCCATGTTACAAAATTGGCACAAAAGTGTTTTGTTTATCTAGCAAGAACTTAAAAACAACTTGGTCCAAAATTTGAAATTCACTAGGTTCTACAGAAAAATTTAAATTCTTGACATCTCTTGAAAAAGTATATAAAGACTGCTAATCTACAACTCTTTCCGGCCTGATCTGTGTCAGATGCTACACAGAGGTGGTGCCCCAGAACCTGGCAGCAGCCATACCCTTGAAGATGGCTCTGAATGATCCCCATGTAACACAATCTAAACCACTTCACCAAGACCTCATCTTAGTAGCTGGTGCTCACCACTCTTGCCAGTTGATTTTCTCATAACAGAGATAAAAAAAATCTTTGGATCAACATGTGGCAAATAGCTTAGCTGTCCAATAATTACTTGTGTTCTTTCATAGAGTGAACTTAAAATTATAAACTGCCTTCTCAACCAGGCACTACATTTTACAGTCTCCTTTTTATCCAGGTGATGTAACAAATTCTCACTCATGGAAAGTGAGCATAGGTAATGGATCTCATTTTTTTTTAAAAGAATGATTTATTTATTTGAAAGGCAGAGTCACAGAGAGAAAGAGTGGGAGAGACAGAAATCTTCCATCTGCTGGCCTACTACCCAGATGGCCACAATGGCCAGAGCTATGCCGATCTGCAGCCAGGAGCTTTCTCTGGGTCTCCCAAGTGGGTGCAGAGGCCCAAGCCCTTGAGCCATCCTCTGTTGCCCTCCCAGGTGCACTAGCAGGGAGCTCATTGGAAGAACCACTGGGACTCACACTGGTACAACATATGGGATGCCAGCACTGCATACAGTAGATTTTTGAAAGAGTCCCTCACTCTTTTTCCTGCTTTTAAAGCCTGAATTGGAGTATCTAAGAACCACATGTGGAGGGAAACTGGATCTTTGAGTTCCATGTGGGAGAAAGACATCACTCTCTCTCTTTTTTTTTAAGATTTATTTATATGAAAGTCAGTGTTACAGAGAGGAAGGAAGAGACAGAGACTGACGGGGGCAGGGAGGGGATCAATATTTCATGTACTGGTTCACTCCCTAGATGGCTGCAACAGCCAGCTCCGGGCCAGGCCAAAGCCAGGAGCCAGGAGCTTCATTTGGGTGGCAGGGACCTAAACATTTTTGCCATCTTTCACTGCTTTTCCTGGGCCATTCACAGGGAGCCAGACTGGAAGTGGAGCAGCTGGGACATGGACTGGTGCACATATGGGATGCTGGCATTGCAGGTTGTGGTTTTACCCACTATGCCACAACACCAGCCCCAGAAAGGCATCTCTTGAAAATGAACACATGCAGAGGATTGTTGAATTGAGATTTAGCAGTAATTTAGGTAAGACATCATGTCTTCAGCCACACCTGGGGAAAATAAATGATTATTCAAGAAGCTAGTATGTTTCAAAAGTGGAAGAGAGAATCACCTGCCCACATCAATAATTTGCGATCCTTACTTGACCTCTTGTAGGCCTTTGGGTTTGAGATCTCTTTCTTAAGGAAAGAGTTTAGATCATTGGTTTCCCTATAATTTCATCCTTGGCTAACTTCTCTATTTCAAGAGTACTCTTAGTTATAAAATTCAGAAAGTTGAAAACAAAGTCTTGACATTTTAGACAAAAGGAAATGAGAAATCAAGCAATCATTTTCCAACATTCCACACTCAAAATTTTATCTCCAGAAGTCTGTACAGTATAACGAAACCGAGAATTCTTAGAAGTGAAGGACGTATAATCCCATCCATCCTAAGTCCAGAGATATGTTTTGTCTCAGTTGTTTCGTTGAGTGCGGATTCTTTGCAATGCTTTCAGTGATGCAGTGCTCCTTACCACACGAGACACCTTTACTGAGTGGCCGCTGTTGTTAGACCTTTGAACCATCTTAGAGAAAATGCCATTAGAAACTGCACACCAGCTGCAATGAATTCTGTTCTTGAATGCCAGTTCTGATTTCAGACACCTATGAAGTCATGGAGGATAAGTCTATGTGATTTTTCTTCCAGGTAACCTTGCAAGAAGCCTTTGGTTATTGGAAAACAGAGTCAGATGTCACATACAGTACAAAATCTTAGCCTTCTCAGACTCCAGGCCTTTGGTTCCCCCATCTGCCACACATGCTTATTATGCCATCATATGCTGAGTGGCCCTTCTGAAAGTACTCCATGAACCTCTAGATACAGTCTTAATCATATCTTCTTTTTAATATTACTTTGTACTTGATTTGGGCCATCTTCATTAGACTGTTGATACATAATTGAACTTGTTGTCCACTATACATCCCTGATATTTCTGATAGTCTAATATTTGCTGTCTGCTATTTCAGCTAATTTATTAATCCTTCATTTATCAGTTTGAAGTATTCCTGAAGCTTCCCCACATGTCATGTCTTAACTGTGCATAGTTCCGTAGTTTTTGTCTGAGAGAAAAATTGATTTGGTCTCCATCAAAATCTATATGTTTACTCTTTAAGAATTAATTTGAGGGCTGGTTCTGTAGCATAGTAGGTAAAGTTACCGCCTGCAGTGCCAGCATTGCACATGAGCGTCAGTTCCTGCCTGGATGCTCCACTTCTGATCCAGCTCTCTGCTATGGCCTGGAAAAGCAGTAGAGGATAGCCCAACTCCTTGCACCCACCTGGGAGACCCAGAAGAAACTCTAACTCCTGGCTCCTGACTTCCAATTGGCATAGCTCTACCTGCTATGGCCACCTGGGGAGTGAACTAGCATTTGGAAGACCTCTCCCTCCTTCCCTCTTTCCCCCCCTCCCTCCTTCCCTTCTCCCCAACTCTGCTTTTCAGATAAATAAGTAAATCTTTTTTTTTTTTTAAGAAAAATAATTAACTTGAATTTATTCTATCAGAGACATCCTCATACTCTATAGGGGCATCCTTAGACTTGTTGTTCTCATTTTTCAGCAGAAAATCATTGTCCCATCTGCTCTTCACATTTCTTGTTTATCTCTAAGTCCCTGCATTTCTAAACATTTGCATTTTCTTATAGATTTGGGAAGCTTTTGGTATTCTAATTTTGTACAATTTGAGAATAAAATCATTTCATTTTTCTATGTTTCTGATGGAATGCCTCATGGCCATGGTAATTCATAAAAGTTGATGAAGCAAAAATAAAACTCTCATTTTGTAACTATGGAACTGTCCTAAGAGAAGTTCCCTGTACTATCTAGCTCAAATTATTCTAGAACTATTTAGATTGATACGAAAATTTCTTGAAACAGATTTAGGTATTATGGTTCAGTACAAAACTCTATTCATACACATTAAGATTCTTTTTCCTCCAAGGCTTTTTGATGACTTCTTCCCGATTCTCATTTCTTAAGATGCTGGAAGCATTAGGAGTTAGTGGGAGAGAGGAAGGGATTCCGAGTATATAATTGCCCATTTGAAGGAATTCAAACAGTCCCGGAGGTAGCTTATGCCGGTTCCTGCTGAGACGGAACTTGATGGCGACCAGTTGTTAATGCCCTCCCAGGAGAAGTGACTGCAATGCTGGTGGTAGGTGTGTCGTACTGGGGAGTTGGGGTGCCCACCTGAGCCTTCATGGAATGTGGTGGTATGAAAGGTCCTTTGCCTTTCTTCTCCATCTTCCATGTCATTCATGCCAAAGTCCTTCTTGGCACAGCTTATGTATATAACTTCTTTTAAGCCCACAAAGAATTTAAGATTCTCCTCTGCATCATCTTTAGTTTCAAAGAAAATTAAATAGCCCTGGTCCTTTTAAGCCTGGATATTTCTTTGCCCTTATCATTTACAACTCTCACTGCGTAGATCTGTAGGTCTTGCTTTTTTCTTTGATTTCTTTTTTCATTTGATAAGTTTATTTTTTGGTTTTAAAATGTAATAATTTTTAACATGTTGCCACATTCACATTATATGTAGACATTATATACATACATATGTATATTATTTTTCTTGAAAGCTGAGATATTAATATACATTGAGGGATTCAAGACAATGATCATAACATGGGAGAAAGGGGTGTACTTTCACGTACATGGAATGATTCAGTGAAGCAATATTTCTAACTCTATGATATGATAACCACACAATTTTGGTACTCTGCATATAACTTTCACAAGTAAGAGAAAACATGTGACGTTTGCCCCTCTGGGTTTGGTTTATGTCACTTAGCACAATGATCTCCAGTTTCATCCATTTTGTTGCAAATGTCAGGATTTCATTCTTTTTAATGGCAGAGTAGTATTTCATCATGCATGTGTACCACATTTTGTTTATCTAATCATCAGTTGATGGACATCTAGATTGATTTCACATCTTTGCTATTGAGAATTGAGCTGCTATATACATGCAAGTGCAGATATCTCTTTCATATGCTGATTTCACTATGGCTATATTCCTAGGAGTGGGCTAGCTGGGTCATATTGTAGGTCCATTTTTAGTTTTCTGAGGAATCTCCATACTAACTCCATACTGGTTGTACCAATTTGCATTCCCACCAACAGTGAATTAACATACTATCAGTGTTGCTTTAAGCAACTGCAGTTAAGGCATAGTTGCTAGAATTTTTCTTAGTTTTCTGGGAGGGCTGTTTATTGTGGTACTATCTCTTTCTCCCAATAATAAACCAAGGAATAGGTAGGATAATATAAACTGCTCCATCAACTCCCCTCCGTTCTCTGTTCATCCCATTTCACAGACAGGGAAATAAACCAGGTTTTCAGGCTTAAATATTTTTCTTAATCCTATACCTGGTTCAAACTGTCCTTCAACCTAGGCAATTTAGGGCATCCTTGGCATTTCATAGAGAGGAGATGAAGGGATGCACAAAGACGTGGGCAATGTCTGGCTAACTCGAAGCCACAGCCATCATTCAGCTAAGGTAGTTACCAGAGACAGCTTTAGGTTGGAGATTTTGCTAGAATTTTTTCAAAGCATATTGTCACTCTGCATAGTGGTCAGATTAATGTAGTCAAGATTTGTGTTTGATGAAGTACTTTGCCGAAAAAAATGGCAGAATTGAGGAATCAACTTATACAAGTGTCTGTACTGGGAAGATTATTCAGGAAAATGTTCCTCTTTTTAAGCCTTTGCAAAGGTACTCTTGATTTTGACAGTTTCATTACTCAAATAAGTGGCAAACTAGGCCCATCATCTCTCAATCCATTTGTGCACTTGTGGTACATCACTAACTAGGTGGGGTATAAAAATAAGCCCTGAGGCCAGCATTGTGATGCAGTGGGTTAAAGCCCCAGCCTGCAGAGCTGGCATCCCTTATGGGTGTGGGTTTGTGTTCTACTGATCCGGCTCTCTACTTATGGCCTGCATGAGCTGTGGAAGATTGCCCAAGTGATTAGGCCCCTGCACTCATGTGGAAAATGCAGAAGGTCCTGACTCCTGGCTTTGGATCAGCTCAGCTCTGGCCATTGCAGCCGTCTGGGGAGTGAACCAGCAGATGGAAGACCTCTCTCTCTCTCTGTCTTTCAAATAAATAAAATAAATCTTTTACAAAAAAACCCCACCTATTCCTTGTTTTTAACCAAGAATGACTTTTATATTTTTAAATGCTATTTTATAAAATATGTTCAAGAGATTATATAAGGCCTACAAAGTTTGAAATATTCACTCTAGATCCTTTATATAAAAATGTGTTAGACCTCTTGCCTCAGGATCAGCCCTTAAGGCATTCAGATCTGGCTAAAAAGCCCATGAGAGTTTCTCAGGCATGGAAAGCCAAGACACTCTGGGGGAAAAAAAAAAAGACCTAAATGAAAGGTCTCTGCGAGTGAGATCCCAGTGGAAAGAATGGGCCAAAAAAGAAGGAGGTACCTTTGTCTGAAGGGAGGAGAGAACTTCCACTTTGACTATGGCCTTGTCTAAATAAGATCGGAGTTGGTGAACTCAAGAGGCTTCCACAGCCTTGGCAGCTCATGACAAGAGCCTCAGGTGATTACTGACGCCATAAACAAGAGTGTCAATTGTTAAATCAAAAACAGGAGTCACTGTGCACTTACTCCCCGTGTAGGATCTCTATCCTTAATGTGTTGTACAATGTGAATTAATGCTATAACTAGTACTCAAACAGTACTTTATACTTTGTGTATCTGTGTGGGTGCAAACTGTTGAAATCTTTACTTGGTATATACCAAGTTGATCTTCTGTATATAAAGAAAATTGAAAATGAATCTTGATGTGAATGGGATGGGAGAGGGAGTGGGGGATGGGATGGTTGTGGGTAGGAGGGAGGTTATGGGGGAAAAAGCCTCTATAATCCAGAAGTTGTACTTTGAAAATTTATATTCATTAAAGTTTTTAAAAAAAGTGTTAGACTTCTACATTAACAAAGCTTTCCCCCCTCTCTAATGACACCATAACCTGAGAATGACATTTTAATTTGTGTTTTATTCTTTTGTATTTGATTCTGTATATTTAATAATTTGTTATTTTTATTGATAGTACATATTCACTAACATTTTGAGACATTTTTATTTATAATCAATTTTTGACAATAATTTTCTGTGATTCTTAGAATTTATTCAATAGTTTTGGCTTCTTGCTATGCACACCAAGGCAGCTCTCCTACTTAATTTACACAATTTGGTAAGGTAGAGTATGTGAAGACTATATTAAATGCAAACTGACCACAGACGTTTGATTTAGGCCTTGTTTAGACTTCAGATGACAGCGACATTCAGTAACATGTAGGTAGATAATCTAATTTTCCTTCATCCAGGTAAAGTATAACATTTGAAAATATTGGACTGTCGTCACATTGATTTGCCACTGTATCTCAATACTATTCCCTCAAATTCAGTGCATTCTTCTATATATTTTGGAAAGAGTTGGGTCACCATCTTCTAATCTAAATGTTTCCTCATGATATTAAAGAAAAACATTGTTTTAAAAATCAAGTAAGTTTAAAACACCCCTCTAAACCACAGTTATATTAGAATTTCCTGAATTTGAAGGATTGTGATGGATTATGCCTTCTGCTCTGAAAGGAGTTAGAACTTAGAGGTGTTTCGGTATGTCAGCTCTGTGTACCTAACAACTTGCATAGATCTAAAGCTGGTATACTACCATCCACATGTTTTTCTCTACTATTTTTTGGTTACTAATCACTGCCATTTATTGATTATTTTTTCATCATTTGTATTACATCAAAAAGAAACAGAAATACCATAGTAATTAAAATATGTCACATTATTTCCACAAAGAATAGTCCTGCCAACCCAAACAGGACTGATAGCATATTGGAGTTCTCTTGATTCTGAGAATGTACAGAATCTTCTCTTCTATGGGGATCATTTTTTTTTTAATTTGAGAGGCAGAGTTACAGACAGAGAGGGGGAGAGACAGAGAGAAAGGTCTTCCATCTGCTGGTTCACTCCCCAAATGGCCACAATGGCCGGAGATGAGCCTATCTGAAGCCAGGATCCAGGAGCTTCCTCTGGGTCTCCCACATGAGTGCAGGGGCCCAATCACTTGGGCCATATTCCACCTTTTTCCCAGGCCATTAGCAGAGAGCTGGACTGAGAGTGGAGTAGCTGCAACTCAAATAGGGGCCTGTATGGGATGCAGGCACTATGGGCGGAGGCTTAACCTACTATGCCAGATTGTGGGCCCCTCCAGGGGGTCTTTTACTGCCCTTCTCCTTGGAGTTTTCACCATATTTTCTCTAATGAGGCCCTCTTTTGTCACCTGAAGTGTAGGCTCAACCCACAATGTTCAAGATTACCAGGACTGAGTTTCACCATGATTTGTATCTAGAGGTTTCAGATTGCTAGAAGAGGAGGAATCCTGGGTCTAATTTCCTTACTGTTTGCACAAACATCCATACTGGTAGAGATGTTTTTCCTAGGACATCTGCTATTTGCTCCTCAATCTGCTTTTTTAAAAAATTTATTCTTATGAAAAACAGAACTCTTTCCTCTACTGGTTCAAGTGCATATGCTTGCAAGAGCCTGTGCTGGGCCAAGCTGAAGCCAGGATCCCGGAACTCAATCGGGGTCTTCTACATAAGTGGCAGGGACTTCAGCACGGTGCCTATTAGCAGTTAGCCAGAATCAGGACCCAGACGTGAACCCAGAAATCTGATATGGGATGTGGGAATCTCAAGTAGTGTCTTAACCAGCTGGCCAAAACCTGCTGTGCAATTTGTTTTCTGTCTTCAGTGGTAATATAGACAGCTGGAAGGGTTGCTTGTTCACATGGCTAAGGCTGGAAGAGTGCCTCAAAACCAGCCCTAACAGTGTATCATATATTACAGCTCAGAGAGTAGCATCCTTTGGTAATCTTAAGGATTAGGGAAACAGTGCAGCAGTGATTCCTTTATAAACACTGGCATAAGGATTTGGCAAGGAATGTTTAAACATCATCTATGACAAAATACTTGGTTTACATACATAGATTCTGATCGTCAATATCATTATCATTAAATAGCGCTTACAAATTTTAATATGTACCTTAAAGATGATAAATAAACTATGGATTTAGTTTTAGAATCAGTTTTGTGGGCTAGGATGTCATTCACTAATAACAATAAATTCCACTGAATATATACTAATCTCCTTTTATCTGTGTGTGTTTGCATATGTATGTTCAGTCTTCTTTCAGCAAAAACTTTTGAATTAGTCTCTTGTATGTGTCTTTATATCAGCTGCCAGACTCTCCGTGCTGAAAATGCCAATATCCATATCTAGAGTTTTATGGAAATGTCAGTAATAGGAAGATAAATCCATCACAGATTCCTAGTGATTTGAACAGCATTTTTCATATTGAATTTTACATATGTAATACTTCTTCAGCTACTCCAATAAAATGCTGGTAGCTAAAAATGAACAAACCAAGAGCCATTTGGCTTGCATACCTACCATATTAGGTGATTCTTTTTGGTACATTTTCTAGTATTTCATCTCATAACAGTTGTATGATTTAAAGGAAACAAATTTCCTAACTTTTCTCAAGAGAAAATATTTTCTAATGCAGCATCAAGTAAGAACAACATAGGATCTGAGTTGGAATATCTGGCTCCCAAGTCCAGCTCCACTATTTCCTAGCAGCGAAGCCATCTAGCTTTCTGTGAAAATGAGGATGATAATTTCACAAGTTTGTATACAGGGCCAAGGGAGATGTGTTGAAAGAAAGTATTTGGCAAAATGCAATCCATAAATTAATATAATCAATCATCTTGTGCCTTTATTTTCTCTTCCCTAGTAAGTGGAATTTTATAGCATGTATTTCCAACAAGGTTAATATTACTCCCATGCAAGAAAAAAAAATTGGTTCATAGTGGAGGCAAAATAAACCCTTACTCTAAACACAGATATAAATAAATATAACATGTACAGAAAACACAGCACTTAAAGATACATGCAATATAGCTGTGATGCTACACTTTTGGAGGGTAGGGAAGTGGGGACAACTAGGGAACAATGTCCAAAAAGACACCTTCACCGGGATAATAAAACCTGAAACAGCTTGAGAAACACTGTCTTAGAGCAGTTCAGAGCAGGGGTAAGTCTCAGCTGACAAATTTCGTGCAGATGAAATGTAATTGTCTTGTTTCTCTCTCTTCTGTAAGCAAACTTGGTTTTTATCTCATGCTCCCATTCTGCCAGAAGGAATGCACGCAATCTAAGCCAGTTCAGGGTCTCACCATCCTGCTTCCCCCACTGAGTCACAGCTGTGGCCTGGGAAGCTAATGGAGCGAGACTGATTTCCAGGACCTCTGTGGAGCTGGCCCTCACTCTTAGCCGCTGCCCCACCTCTTGTTAGTGCACAGATTAAAATAGGCTACTTCCCTGCTCCTCTGGAGCCCAGAGCCTCTCTCAATTTTACTGGGTATACCTTTTTAGAACTGAGGAATTCAAAGATTTTGCTCCTCTTCTTGACTATATCCAAATACAGGACCCAGGATGGTTTCAAAAGTGAACCAGTGGATAGGAGATTTCTTTCTGCCTATCTTTTTTTCAAATTTTTAAAAATTTATTTGACAGGTAGAGTTATAGACAGTGAGAGAGAGACAGAGAGAAAGGTCTTCCTTCCATTGGTTCACCTCCCAAATGACCGCTACGGCCAGAACTGAGCGATCCGAAGCCAGGAGCCAGGCGCCTCCTCCTGGTCTCCCATGCAGGTGCAGGCGCCCAAGCACTTGGGCCATCCTCCACTGCCTTCCCAGGCCACAGCAGAGAGCTGGACTAGAAGAGGAGCAGCCAGGACTAGAACCGGCGACCATATGTGATGCCGGCACCGCAGGGCGAGGATTAACCAAGTGAGCCATGGTGCCAGACCCTTCTCTCTGCCTATCTACCCATCATTCTATCTCTCTGTTAAACAAACCAAGTCAAATCACTACAGAAACAAAACAAAATGCCAAGTATGAGAGCTAAGTGTTCCCGGACACTTAAATTCACAGAAAGCATCACAGGTTTATTTTCCCAGCTGCCCTCCCCCCTGGTTCAGACTAGAGGGCAAGGTGGAGTGAGGTATGAAGGGAGTAGATCCCTTTTGAGAGAACATCCTCAAAGTTATTATACCTTCCTAGTTGTCTCAGAAGTATATTGTGAAGTTTAGTGGGCAGTAAGATTTCTTCCTATCAACACTTTTTAAAATAACCCTACCCTAAGCAAATGGCTGCCTCATGATATACTTTAATGGGGAAAGGTTAAAATGTGAAATGTAAGTTTATGAACATGTGGGTGATGGGTATATGCAGGTAGATATGTTATATTTTTTTAAAAAATATTTCAAGATCATTTTCCAATGTGTTAATTCATGCTGTAATTTACATACATACAATATACCCATTATAAGTACACAGTTATATGATTTCTAGTAAATTGATATAGTTGTACAATTACAGCACAATTTTGGTTTAGAATTTTTCCATCACTCTCAAAACATTCTCAAAAGCCTTTGTGCAGCCAATCTTGGCTTCCACCCCAGCACTGGTCAAATACTGATCTGCTTTCTGTCTCTATAAACTTGCCCGTTCAGGATATTTCCTATACCCCATATCCTAAGTCATATAATACCTAGCCTCTTACATCTAGTTTCTTTCACTGAGGCTAACATTGTTGAGGTTCATTCATGTTGCTGCATATGTTTGTACTATATTCCGGTATTCCATTTTATAGAATCACAGACCACGTTTTCCCATTAATTGGTTGAAAGATATTTGAATTCAGATTTGGCTATGTTAAATAAGACCCTATGAATGTTCACATAGATGTGTTATTGTGGATGTATGTTTTCATTTCTTTGGGGTAGATTCCCCATTAGATTTCTTGCTAGTTCATATGTTAGATTTATTGGTAGCATTTTAAGATTAAACTATTTTTACACTGATGCTATAACACTTTATATTCCTCCCAGGATGCATGAGACCCTAGTATTTTCACATGCTTGTGAACAATTGATATTGTTTGTCTTTTAATTATAATCATTTTACTTTATTATAATGATTTTAATTAACATTTCTCTAATTATTTAGGACATTGAAAATCTTCATTTAGCAATCAATATATCTTTTTTGGTGAAATATATGCCCTTTTGCATATTTTTATTTTTTAAAGATTCATCTATTTGAGAGACAGAGCTACACAGAAAGAGAGGAAGAGACAGAAAGAAAGGTTCTCCATTTGCTGGTTCACTCCTCAAATGGTCACAATGGCCAGAGCTGGGCCAATCTGAAGCCAGGAGCCAGGAGCTTCCTCTAGGTCTCCTATGGGGGTATGAGGGTCTAAGCACTTGGGCCATCAGCAGGGAATTGTATCGGAAGAGGAACAGCTGGGACGTGAACCAGTGGCCATATAGGATGCCAGTGCCACAGGCGGAGGCCTAGTCTACTATGACATAGCGCCGGTTCCTTGTGCCCACTTTTTAAATAGGGTTGTTTTTGGTTATTGACTTGTGTGAAATTTTTATACATCTGGGTACAAGTTTTATCACATATATAGTTTTCAAATATTTTCTCAGTTTGTGGCTTATACTTTCCATTTCATAATGATGCCCCTGGAAGTACAAAAGTTTTTAATTTTGATGAAGTCCAATTTGCCAGGATTTTTAAGACGGCTTATACACTTCCTGTCATATCTGAGGAACTTTGCCTGCCCTTGGAACTTGCCCTAACCCAAGGTTACAAAAATTATCATAATGTATTTGTTTCTAACAGTTTTGAGTTTTAGTTCTTATATTTCAATTTATGATCCTTTTTATAAAAAAATTACACAATATTCCTTTATTATACTGATCTAGAAAAAAGATTTAGGACATTTGTGCTTAAGATGCATACTGGCCCAAGTGTCAAGGCCAAGGAACTGGAACAAGATTCTGAAATGGGACACAGTGAAAGATACCCTGGGACATGGTCAGCATGTGTTTCCCTGCCACAAAACAAGGTGGGGGTGGGATTCTAAAATAAACAGCAGGATGCACTCCTACCCTTTAGAAATCAAGAAGTTTATATTTTATTGGGTTGAGAAATGGCTTATTTTCTGTTGACCACATGTGGGACTATTTCTCCTGCCACTAGAAACCTCAGAAGGGTTTTTTTGTTTATATATATACATTGTAAAAGTAAATGCAACACATAAACTTAACTCAGGATTGATCCCTGTGGCCAGCTGCTCCGGGGGTCAGGGAGGAAGCAGTTTTTTGTTTTTTAATCACCATGTAGTTTACTTTCAACTTGCACTGGAATGACTGGACCCCACCGCTTCTCCCCTCCCTGCCCCCCAACAAGAGTAACATGAACACAGCAGAGTACAGGGTTGGCTCCTGGAACCCGCTGCAACTGCTTATTGGCCAGGCCTTAGGGTGGCTCCTGCCTATCCTCTGCTCAAACAGATCCTTAGTAAACAAAGCACAAGTCAAAAACCTCTGGACTCTCGTGGATAAGAGGAGCTGAGCCCACTCCCAGGAGGGACTGTTCTCCCTAGGTTCTGGGACAAGCATAAAGTAGATAAAATGGTCACATGAAAATGGGGCCACTGGGCCCCATCTGTAGCTCCAATTTAAGATGCCCACAGATGGGATCAGGGCGACATGTGCAGGGAAGAGGGGCTAAGGAGTGGATGCCAGGGAGAGGCTGTTTCTTGCATAATTTCTGCGTGGGTTAGGTGATTCCTGGATAATGCTGGCCTGGCAACAGTGGTCCTAGCAATACTGTTTGCCTAGGCAGGATGGCCCTTGGATGGTATCAAGCCTGTGTGTCTTCACTTCATGGCCTTGCACTGGGCAGTCATTGCTTCACACAAAGTGTCTTCCGCCCCTAGAAACTTCTTGGAAGGGATGGGCTTCAGGTTCTTGTTCAATTCATAGACCATGGTAATACCAGTGGGTGTGTTCAGCTCCCTGATGGCTCCTGCAAAGAGACTCTCTGGATGTTTCACAGTGCTCTCAAGGTGTGGCCTGGGCTGCATCAGCACAGCTCTTCTTGGTATGGGTAATGATCTGTTCATTGTAAAAGGGCAGAGCCCTGGCCACAGTGACCATGACACTCTCACAGGAGAGCAGCTTATCTTCAGTGAAGTATATCCACCTGCAATCCTTCCTGATGTTGCCGTAGAAGGCATGGTCGCGCTCGCTTCATCAGGGCTGGTGTTAAAATCAGAGGAGCACCTCCAGACCTCCACTTAAGCCTTGGTACCATTCTTGGCACCAGTCTGCTTCATTGGGTGCAATCTGCTTTGTGAAGGCTGGTCAGACCCAACAGTACCACTCACTGAGGCTCCAAACCTCCACGACTGGCAGTCACTTCTGGGTGGTAGAGGGTCCAAATCACTCCCTTCTGCACTGCAGTGAAGCTGATGTTAAACTAACAGCCAGCATCTGACAGCATCTGCCTGCCTGTGCACCACCTCTCTCTCAGACAGACTCAGGGCTGCACTACTGTCCAAGCGGTTCTCCGCATTCCAAGCGCTCTCCGGCTGGATGAGCAACAGTTTGTAGGTGGTCTTGGCAGATGCTGAGTTTGCTGTGCTACTGCACTTCCTGAGATTTCTAGGCCACAGCTGCCTACACCTGCAGGTCCTCCCTGCACCCTGAGGCCCTACAGCGTCTCTGACCTGTTTTGATGCAATGTTTGTCTATGGAGAGATATAGCATAGTTATGACTTGAACAGATTTGGCTCTTGTAACTTAGGGATGTTTAAACTCCCAAAGTCATAAATGAATGGTACAATAAAAATAAGGTCGGAGGCATCACAATTCCAGACTTTAAGACATACTACAGGGCAGTTATAATCAAAACAGCCTGGTAATGGTACAAAAACAGAGGGATAGACCAATGGAACAGAATAGAAACACTGGAGATCAATCCAAACATCTATAACCAACTCATATTCGACAAAGGACCTAAAACCAACCCCTGGAACAAGGACAGCCTCTTCAATAAATGGTGCTGGGAAAACTGGATGTCCACATGTCAAAGTATGAAGCAAGGCCCCTATCTTACACCTTATACAAAAATCCATTCAACATCGATCAAAGAACTAGAGATGCGCTGCGACACCATGAAACTAATTGAGAGCATAGGGGAAACCCTTCAAGATATTGGAACAGGTGAAGAATTCCTGGAGAAGACCCCAGAGGCACGGGTAATCAGAGATAAAGTAAACAAATGGGATTACCTCAAATTGAAGAGTTTCTTTACAGCGAAGGAAACAGTCAGGAAAGTGAAGAGGCAACCAACAGAATGGGAGACGTTATTCGCAGATTACACAACAGATAAAGGATTAACAACTAGAATCTACAAAATGATCAAAAAACACCACAGAATCAAAACAAACAACCCAATAAAAAATGGGCCAAGGACCTTAACAGACATTTTTCAAAAGAGGAAATCCAAATGGCCAACAGACATATGAAAAAATGCTCAGGATCCCTAGCCATCAGGGAAATGCAGATCAAAACCACAATGAGGTTTCACCTCACCCCGGTCAGATTGGCTTACATACAGAAATCAACCAACAACAGATGCTGGCGAGGATGTGGGGAAAAAGGGACACTAATCCACTGTTGGTGGGAATGCAAACTGGTAAAGCCACTATGGAAGACAGTTTGGAGAGTCTTCAGAAACCTGAATGTAGCACTACCACAGGACCCAGCCATCCCACTCCTTGGAATTTACCCAAATGGAATTAAAGGGGAGAAAAAAAGAGCCATTTGCACCTCGATATTTGTTGCAGCTCAATTCACAATAGCTAAGACATGGAATCAACATAAATGTCCATCAACAGATGACTGGATAAAGAAACTATGGGATATGTACTCTATGGAACACTATACAGCAGTCAAAAACAATGAAATCCGGGCATTTACAACAAAATGGAGGAAGCCGGAAAACATCATGCTGAGTGAAATAAGCCAGTCCAAAAGGGACAAATATCATATGTTCTCCCTGATCGATGGCAACTAAACAAGCATCTAAAATGATACCCATTGAAGTGAAATGGACACTATGAGAGACAATGGCATGATCAGCCCTTGTCTAGACTGTTGAGGAACAACTTACTATTTTATTCCTTTTAGTATTTTTGTTGTGGTTGTTGTTGTTGTTGCTCTGTTTGTTCTACATAAGACCACTGGTTGAACTCTGTAATCAATGCACAATCATTCTTAGGCATTTAAAATTAACAGAAAAGTGATCTATGTTAAACATAGGAGTGGGAATAAGAGTGGGAGGAGATATATAGGTTGGCACATGCTCACTCGGACTTACCTCCAATGGTGGAACTAGAAATGTGCCAGGGGATTTCAAATCAATCTTACCAAGGAGGCAGGTACCAATGCCAGCGCACTTGGTAAAGTGATAAGTATAAATACACAACCGATCAAAAAGATAGGGTATGTGTCGAAGAGATTTCACAAATAAGACCAATGTAAGCAAATAATGAAGGATAGAATTAAAAGGGAGAGAATGATCCTGCGGGGGAAGCAGGACACACAGCAGACTCATAGAATGGCAAACACACAAAACAGCTCTCCTGCCTCAGAATCAACCCTTGGGACATTCGGATCTGGCTAAAAGGTCCATGAGAGTCTCACAGGCATGGAAAGCCATGACACGGTGGCAAAAAACAATCTAAATGAAAGACCCTGGTGAACAAGACCCCAGCAGAAGGAACAGGCCATCAAGGAGAGAGGCGCCTTTCTCTGAAGGGAGGAAGGAACCTCCACTGTGACACGGCCTTGACTAAACAAGTTCAGAGTCGGTGAACTCAAGGGACTTCTTAGCCTAGACAGCTCATAGCAAGAGTCTCGGGTGATTGCTGATGTCATATATAAGAGTGCCAATTGTTAAATCAACAATGGGAGTCACTGGGTACATGCTCCCCATGTAGGATCTCTGTTCTTAATGTGTTTTACTATGAAACCTAAAAACACTACTAGTCAAACAATACCCTATACCTTGTGTGGTTGTGTGAGTGCAGCCTGTTGAAATCCTTGCTTAGTATATACTAAGTATATGAAAGTAATTGAAAATGAAACTCGATAAAGGGCGGGATAGGAGAGGGAGAGGGGAGGGCCACAGGAGGGAGGGAGGTTGGCGGGGGGGGGGGGTAGGAAGCCACAACAATACAAAAAAATGAATGGTACCAAGAGAAAGAAACTTAACCCAATTATGGGACTTAGGAGGTGGGCTTAGTTGGAGGTCCTAGAGTTTTGGGAGTGTTCTCTGGGGAGGTTGTTCTCACCAGAAGGCTGATTATATAAACTTCAGTCAGCTCATGTAGGTGAACCATTCTCTCTTTGCTTCCTGGCTTGCAATGTGTTTCTCCCTCCACTTGTGCTCCTTCTTGCATTGAGGCGCTCTGCATGCCTAGGGACCATGCCATCAGGAACTCCATCCCCAGAGGCTAGCCCCTGGGGCTGTGAACCTACAGAGCTGTGGATCCAAATAAACTTCCTTCCTCTGTATGTAGCTTAAGTATTTTATTAACAATTTATATTCATTAAATAAAAGTTTAATAAATGAAAAAATAAAACAGTGATGAAAAGATGATGAATACATAGGGTTTTTGCTAATGAATCTACAATTGTCCCTGCACCATTTTCTTGAAAACATTGTCCTTTCACACATTAAACCAACTTGGAAACTTTGTGGAAAACAAATCGATCTTAAATATAAGGTTCAGACTATAAAGTTCATTCCATTTATCTATTTTGTCTGCCTACAATTAAGCCAATATCACACTTTGTTAATAATTATAGTTTTAGGCCGGCGCCGCGGCTCACTAGGCTAATCCTCCGCCTTGCGGCGCCGGCACACCGGGTTCTAGTCCCGGTCGGGGCACCGATCCTGTCCCGGTTGCCCCTCTTCCAGGCCAGCTCTCTGCTGTGGCCAGGGAGTGCAGTGGAGGAGGCCCAAGTGCTTGGGCCCTGCACCCCATGGGAGACCAGGAGAAGCACCTGGCTCCTGCCATCGGATCAGCGCGGTGCACGGGCCGCAGCGCGCTACTGCGGCGGCCATTGGAGGGTGAACCAACGGCAAAAAGGAAGACCTTTCTCTCTGTCTCTCTCTCTCTCTCACTATCCACTCTGCCTGTCAAAAATAAAAAAAAAAATAATAATAATAATTATAGTTTTAGTGTAAATTTTGAAATCAAGTCATGTAATTTTCACTCACTTTATTCTTTTTAAAACTTGTTTTGGCTGTTTTGTGTCCTTTGCATTTTCATATCAATTTATTGTTTTAAAAATGTCATTCTGATTTTCTTTCCTAAAAAATGTTTTTCATTTACTTGAAAGTGAGAGAACGAGATTGATTGATTTTCTGTCTGCTGATTCACCCCCCAAATGTCTACAACAACCAGGGCTGGACCAGCCTGAACCTAAAACTTCATCCATCCAACGTCTCCCATGTGGGTGTCAAGGCCCAAACACCGGAGCCATAATTGGCTACCTCCCAGGGTGTTTATAAACTAGAACCCAGATTGGAAGCAGAGTAGCCAGAACTCCAACCAGCGCTCTGATATGAGACGTGGGCATCTCAAGGAGAAGCTTACCAATTTCTATAAAAGCGATGGTTGAGATTCTGATACTCTAGAGTCGTGACTAATAGGCGGTTTAAGGTTGGTAATGTTAATTTTGATTACTCAAGCCCCCTGTGACTGTCTCATTTTCTAGAACTAACTATCAAATCTCTGGCTAATTTGCCAGGGTTTTGCTCGCCTCATACTGGACTGTAACCTCAGACTAGTTGAGATTCTTTGCTAGCCACCAAGATTGTCACTTCATCTGTCAACACTTCCTAGCCAGGGAGCCCATTCTGGTGGCATCAACAAAGTTAAATGCTAGTTTTTGACGGTTTTGTTCAACTTTGTATTTGGATTTCTCTTTGGCTGAAAGTTGGAAACAACCTACTTTTATAATATTTTTTATCTAAAGTAATTCTGGTGTTTAAATGGTTGGCTTTTTTATAAGTAGCAACTTTTTCTTCTACTTTTTTTTGTTTGCTTGTTCAGAACTTTACATCAGAACTAGATTGTTATACATTTTACTGTTATTAAATGAAACCATTGAAAAATGTATTATCTTCCATGGATATGTCCATGGATATATTTGTAATATTTGAGAGGCAGAATTAACTGATGAATAACTACAAGTAACCACATGTTAAAGTCATTCACTAGAAATTAGGTGAGGTCATTATTAGTATAGCTTGGGTAATGCTGTCATTTTTAAATGGTTTATTTCTCTTTCTAAAGTTTCAAATTTGCTATTCCACTGGAATGTTTAAAGAACTGTCATAATTTCAATATTTATTCTAAAAATGAGGATTTCCAGGTTCTTAACTCTGTAATTGATTCATTATATCACTGTCCTTCAAAATCCATATGTGTGGATAGAGATACTAAGCCAGAAGTATTTATACAAGTTTCATTTTACTTCAGCATTTTCATTTACTGAGATTAATAAATATTGTATAGTTTTGGGCCAAGTTTTTAATTCTAGAGCTCATAATACATAAATAATCTGTTTTATTCTTGACTAAATTGTAAGCTCTTTGAATGCAGATCACATTCTTTTAATAACACTCTATAATACGCTGCACAGTACAGTATATATATAGTAAATTAACTAACTGTATGTATTCCTTACTCCACTCATCTGTGCAATGGAAAGTGCCACATGTCCCATTATGAAAAATTGGAAACAAAAGATAAAATAGAAAGTGCTAAAATATTACACTAACTATATAAAAATTCTTGTTTTCTCCTATCTAATACTGTTTCACACATTGTACTAGATGCTAGGATGGCAGTGACCACAACAAACATTAGTCCTCTGCTCAGGGAATGTTGCTCAGGGAGATACTCAGCAAATAATGCATAAGTGGATGACTACAAACTGCCTAAATACCACATAAGAAATTAGCAGGGTGAAACAGCAGAAAATAATGGGAAATTTACATTGATAAGATGGTCTAAAGGAGAGATATTTAACTTTCCTCACTCTTTCACTTTATGCATTTGTTGTTATTTAAAACTTTTGTTTGAAATACTAACAGGAAAACTGCAAAAATAGTAGTACAAACACAGGTGTAGCAGAGAATTCCTTCTCAGATTTGCATAATGCCAGTATCATCTGCCATTTTCTTTTTCATTCGTTTCCCAAATTTATCTGTCTTCTGCAGAATTGTTTTTTCTGAGTTATTTAAGGGTCCATTCATTAGAGGCCTTTAACCTTAGTTTAGAGTGCATTTCTCAAGAAAAAGAATTTTCTTTCATGTGACTCTAGCAGTTATCAATTTGAGTAAAGTTAATATTGATGAAACAATGTTATCTATACTACCACTTGTATTTTTGTCAATTAAACCAATTATCACGATGTCTCCTATAGTACACACACCCTGTTTTCCAGTACAAGATTCAACCTAGGCTCAGGTAATGCATTTGGATGTCAAGTCTCTTTCAACTATTTCAACTTGGAATTTTCCACAGAACTCAGTGCCCTCCATTACCATTTATTTGGAACAGTCCTCACCCTGAGTGTCTGGGGTTGCCTCCTGATTTGATTCAGGCTAAGCATTCTCCAAAGAGCATGGCACACGTGATGGTCTGGCCGTTGCAGTCTCTCTGCTCTGGAAGTACGTCATGTACACCTGGTGCTCATTGGAGCTACTAATGTTGATCACTTGGGAAAGACATCAAGCAGTTTCTCTACTTTGTAATGACTGCTTTCCCCCCTTCTAACTAATAAGTAGGAAGATATCTTAAGGCTCTAAAATATCCTCCCCTCAGAAAAATATTCCCCTGGATTATTGACTTCTACTGACATTTTTATTGACGTTAGTGACATTTCTTTCCTGGTTGAATCTTTACCGGAATAATTGCAAAATAAGGGTTTTTCCAACATTGTTGTGCCTTCTTGTTCTTGTCGTGATACAACCCAAAAGTCAGCTCTTTCTCATAAAACCCTGGTCAATAGATTTTATGTAGAAAAGAAACGACCAGTTATCAGAACTTTGGATGTTTGAATATAAGACCAGCATTTATAATAAACATGACAGATAATCAAAACTCTCTGCTGAAAATCTCCTAGGCAGGCTGTAATAATCAGCCATTTGTTACTTTAAGTACCCAAGACAGACAAGGGTTATTCCAGCTTACATTTGGAGGGTCACGGTTTAAACCAGGTGGCTTCGCTGGTCTGGCATCTCGTGGAGGCTGGCAATGGCAGAGGAGATGCAGAGGACTGATCATGGAGTGAGCCAGGAGCCAGAGAGAGGGACGAGGGAAGCTCGGCTTAAAAGCCCACCCTTTCAAGGACAAGCCCCCAGTGACCTGAAGACCTGCCCTTGGCCCCACCTCCTAGCCGCTGTAATTAGATCAAACCTCCACCCTAATCCATGGACTGTAAGCACTGATTCATTAACTGTTAACATAAGACTGATTTAACCAGCTGCAGGAGTTTGGAGAGCTAAGCTCCCCTCAATCCATAACAAAGGCTGATACCTGGGCTAAATGCTCACAAGACACAAGATACAAGAAAACAGAAGAGAGAGGACTTCATTTTACTGAGCACAAGTTTTTTTTTTTTTTTTTTTAATTAAGATACTTACAATGATGTGGATAGGTATTAGGCTCAAAAGGCATGCTACGACAGTGATAGAAAAGGGTAAACATAGGATAGTTAACTAATGATTTTTAAAAAATGAACAAGAATTGGTACTGGTGTTTGGTGGTGCTTTGGAATCTTAACCATCCTGTATCAGACAGAGTGCCTGCTTTGAACCCTGTCTCCCTTCTTGAATCCAGATTCCTGCTGCTGTGTACCTTGGGATGCAGATAATAGTCCAACTGCTTGGGTCTCTGTCACCTGCATGGGAGACAAAGTTGAGTTCAAGTCTCCTGTCTTGGCTTGGCCCAGCTCCAGCTGTTATGAGCATTTGAGGAGTAAACCAGCAGATGGAAGGTTACTTTCTCTTCATAGCTCCCTTCATCTGTCTACCTTTCAAATAAAGTGAAAATAAATGTTTTTTTAAAAAATTGATTAAAAAATCACTTATTAATTTATAGATTATTTGCAGAATAGTGCAATATTGTTCTTTTCCTCTCAGTAAGCAGAATTTACCTTGAAGGAGCAAATAGCTAATATAAAATATTTAATTTTATGAAAGATGTTACAGATGAACATTTGATTCATTGATATCAGTAAGGTCTTTTAAGCTATAAAAGCAAAGGAGAAACACTTAAGTAATTTTTATTATTCATTTCTGTACATATTGGAAAATCTTTTTCTAAAAACATATTATTTCACCAACCTTGGAATGAAGGAGTCCAATAAAAAGTGCAGAAAAGAATTTATGTCACAAATGGGACCTGTACTTTGAGCGTCTCCTTAGCTTCATGCCCACTTCCTGCTTTGCTCATTTTTTCCTAGATGATGCCTGCGCCAGTGCCTGGCACACGGTAGGGCCTAGATGAGTGCTTTCTGAGCGAAGGCATCAGCAGCATGAGGGAGATGGAATAAATGACTTGGATATGCCCTTCCAGCTGCAGGATTAACACTAATGCCGTCTGACTTCAGGCCCGGTGTGGTTTCATGCCCAACTGCTAAAAGCTGCTTCATTTGTATATGTGCCATGAGATGAGCATCTCCAAATCTGTTCTTAGCGAGAACCTACCTTTGCTTGTCCTGGGCATTTGCTTTTGGTACACACCCTCTTAACGTCTTGAATGCTGGTGTGTGCTGAAAACCATTTCAGGATTTCAAGGAAAAGGTGTTGCACAGCTTTTTCAATATCTTGTGTACCCAGACTCTTGTGGTAACCACAACTTAGAGGAAGAAGAAAACATTGGAAATTGGGACCCGGGAGCTTGAATGCTACTGCTTTCCATTCTTCACCAGCTGTGAATAATGATCACAAGAAGAACCAGGATGCCAACTTGGGAGAGGACACGCACTGGGCAGCTCCAGGCCAGTGGTGGCTCCCACCAAATTGCTAATTTGAAGGCAACTTGGTAAAATAACCCTGATGAAAACATGTCACAGTTCTTTTTTTGTCTGTGAATTGCTGATTATTGTAACAGTCATATCTACTTAAAAAGCTCAGTATTTCGTCTGGTTAGTCTCAATGTGAGAAATTCTATCTGGTGTTTTTGTCACACATTGAAATATATGGCTTCTATTATTTATGACTAGTTTCTGTATTTGGGAAGTAAGGTGCTATGGAATAAGGATGTGGATATGGTACCTTTTCCATCATAAAAACTGAATGCCACAATGTCAAAATATTCCTGCCAAGGTATTATGTGTGTTATTGTCTCCATATGATATTCCCACTTAGATCACCTGCCAATATTTAAATATATGATGTAATTCTCTCCAAAACTCTCAGTCATCATTATGCCACTCTAACAGATGAAGAACAGGTGCCAACAAAACCTCAGGCTGTTTGTCTAAGGATCATACACCTATTATGTGGTAAAAAATCATATCCAGATCTGGCCTGCTTTTGACTTGTTATAGCCAGAAATATTGATTAGAGTTATGGAGCCAAAATGCATTTATTAATCATCTATGATTTTTTTAAAGCTATATGGATGCCTACATCCCCGTAAACTTTCTTGTGTTTGTTATCGGCCCTGTAGATTACACGCACACAGACACACGCACACACACACACACACACCTGACCAGAGAAGAGAGAGAAGAAAAGAGACCTACTGGATATAAGATGATCAAATATCTAAGAGTGAGGTATTTTATAAGATGATGACATCATGTTGCTCGAATGCTTATGAGTTCTAATATGCCCTTGATTCTCAAGTAACTTTATGCTAACCCAGGTCTTTCTGTTTCCAGCTCATGACCAGAAATAGTCCCTTTGGCAGAATGGATAATGCACCTGCTCCAAAGATGTCCACCTTCTAAGCCCAGAATCTTGTGCTCTTGTTACCTTGCTTGGTAGAAGGGAGTTGGCCGATGTGATTTGCATATGAGGCGATTATTCTCTTGTAGCTGGGTGGACCCAGTGTCATCACAGGGTTCCTAATGAGTGCATGAGGGAGAAGGCTGGAATGCGGGATTTTCGTCAGGGCCATGTGCTGAGAAATGTGGGTGATCCTTAGAAGCTGAAAAAAGGTAGGGAAACAGATTCTCCCCTTGGGCCTCTGAAAGGAGCCCACCTCTGATAACCCATGTTGGACTTCTGAACTTGAAATCCATAAAATAATAACATTCATGTTGTTTTACACCAGTAAGCTTGTGGTAATTTGTTACTCTAGCAATGGGAGACTAATAGAGCTTCCTGTTGCAATTAAAGTAGTCCAAAGTCTTCAGCCTGCCTTGAAGGCAAGATGGGGATTAGTCCAACTCTGCTATCTCCAATTTCCAACTTAAAATACCCAGTCAAATGTCTAGGGGAAGAGAATCCCATGTTTCAGATATTCTGTCCCCCAGGCACTCTGAACCGCTTAGGACCGTGTTGCTGGAGCTCGCTTTCTCTGGCTTCTGGCCTTGCTCTTCTCTGCCTCAGGCTGCACTTTCTCTCCACATATTACCCTCATTCCACTCCCTGCAGAGGGCCTGATTTATTCGCATCCTCAGCACTGGTATCATTGCTACAGGAAGACTTCCCACCATGCTTATTCCCAAATGAAGAATTTCTCCTCTCATGCTCCACTTTCATCCCAGCCCAACCTCAGTTGGTCTGTGTAGTGGGATCTCTGGCACCACAGGAAACAGTCTGTGTATATTTTCATCATGTTGCAGAGCCGGTGTGCTCCTCAGGAGTAGGGACCAGAAGGGCTTGGCGTTTTGTCCTGAGCCTGAACACAGCTAATGCTCTAAATGTTTGCTAAATTCATGGGCTTGAAAAGTTTGAGTTATTTATAGAGGAGAAAAGGATTTCTTGAAACCAGTCCTGAGGAAAGCAGCTTTAAGTAATCCAGTGAATTGTCTGATTGATAGCTAGCGAGACCTCCTTCCCAGAACATTTCTGCTCTTGATAGGCATCATGGTAAGCTTTTTCAACTCTTTTATTTTATTTTGTTAGCAATGCAAGATTTGTTTAAGTGAGAAACCTCCTGCCGCAGCAATCAGGAGTGGGATTCCCAGGGAGGATGCCCCCATGGTGAGCTTGCATAAAGGGGAAGGTACTGCATGCTTATTCAGAAAAGGATCCATGTCCTACAGCTCACTGTATCTGAAACATACCTATAGATCTCGACTGATGGATCCATGCATTTATAACGCACTCAAGAAACTTTAGGATACTTCTCATGCACAGTTTTATGTTTTTGGTAGAGACTTGTTTTCATTTTAAATGTGTATTTATTTATTATTTCACTTGTTTGAAAAGCAGAGTGACAGAGAGAAAGAGAAAGAGAGGTTTTCCATCAGCTGGTTCATTCCCTAAATGCCCTCAACAGTCAGGATTAAGCCAGGTCAAAGCCAGGAGCCAGGAACCCCATCCAGATCACCCAAGTCAGTGGCAGCAACCCAAGGACTTGAGTCATGAGCTGCTGTCTCCCAGGCTACACATTAGCAAGAAGATGGCTAGAAAGTGGTGAGGAACTGTACCCAGGAACTCTGACATGGGATGTAAGCATCTCAAGCTGTCACTTAGCCTGCTGCCTCTCCTCTTCATTTTAGTAGTAGAGACAGAACCCGCATCATTGCAAGGAAAAATAGAGCCTTTGTCCTATCACAATATTAGAGCTGACTCCTCAAGTAGGCTAGGAGGTAAGGAACTCCTAAGAAAGCTGCAATCAATAGAGGGGGTCCCACATCAGGGGAGAGCTTGGCTCTGTCAGTGACAACCTTCCACGTTCACACTTCCCACTCCAAAATGACCCAGGCACAAAAGAAATCGCACAGAAATTTTTAAAAACAAATTTTCTCTTTGAACAATTTAAATTAATTTTTATACAGCCTGTAATGTCAGCTGGTAAGAACAATTATATTAACCAGATGTACTCTGGAATCAGGGACAGTTTATCAGCTTTGCTTATCTGAGTCTGAGTTAGGTCCTCCAATGTTAGCAAAGCTTTGATGCCTCAACATGATGTTTGCCAAAGTGGTATCTATAATGAGCAGCCAAATTCTCTGTATTTCAGGCACTTTCTTGTAAACTGCTTTTGAATGAGACTGTCAAGTGCTGCATGCTGTTTGTCAGTTAACACTTGGGGAGTGAAATTCACCAAGGGCACTTTCTGTACCTTTGCAACCAGAATATCTTTGCCAACACTTCAGAGCTATTTTAGGCTTTGGAGTTGTAAGTATCTCACCTTTCTTAGGGGTGATAGTAGGTGACCTAGGAGGCCTGGGTTTTAAGTGAATTTGCACTTTGAAGACCTGTTGGACATGTTGGGATTTTGATTGCAGTATATGTCCAAGGAATTGTGCCTTTTCTTTATGAAGCATCTTTATCTAAGAGGTTTACCACTAATGACAATGATAATAAAGTGGTAAATGTCATTTATTGATTCTCATTAATTACCCAGCATTTTCATCACCTGTCTACAATGTCTGCACACTGCAGCCTAGGAACAGGTGCTATTCTTTGTCCTGTTTTCAGGTGAGAAAATTGAGGCTTTGAACCTGTGAGAAAAAATGCCTAAGGAAACAGAACATACATGGTGAAATGAATTTGTGCCTAGGTCCATAATTTGTTTTTTCTTATTCTTAGAATAAGGCTGTCAATGGGTTTGGGATGAGATGGAGGTGAAAGGTAGGGACATATGCATGGCAGGGTAGGGCAGATCATATACAAAGTATTTAGGTGACAAATATATCCTTTCTCTTCCATTATGGCCCAAGGGATGTACTGTGTGTGTCTGTATGTGTGCTGTGCATATGGGTACATTGGTGCTTATATGAATGTGTTTTCCCATTTTCCTGTGAGCTCAAACAGTTGTGCTTTATCCTGGGATCCTGAGATGCTTGTGTCTGTCACTTTCGTAAGCCATCTTGGTACTATTTGAAAATCTCACTTTGGTAGATCAGAGCTGGGAATGTTATACATAGCTCTTTGGCCCTCTCACTGCCAGCTATCCATTCACTCACAGTACATTGGTGAGAACAAATGCAAAATAAAGAAAACCCCAGAATAAAGGCAGAGGTTTAAAGACCAGGGAAATAGGCATCAAGCTCATGTTGGAGACAATTGTGAATTGGCCTAAGGTTACAATGCCTGCACATTTCCCTGCGCCTTTCATTCCTCCTGGTCATTTACTTCGTTCTTCATTTGCTAATCAGCTGAGTGACCAGGAATACAATAAGATTAAACTCCAACAAAAAGGCCCCTTTCTCCCAAATCCTCAGAATAAAGACTTTCAGGGATGGGAGGTCTGTTCCCTTCTCTGGAGCCAATGCATTTCTACCGCAGCGATCACTGCTTACAGCTAAAGAAGGAAGTGTTTGGAAAGCGGGTGACCACTTGGAAGAGAATTCACCTGCCAGAGCAAACGGTGGGTGCTGCCCTAACTTAATCTTTCCTGGGCAGAACCGCCTTTCTTGCCTTATTTGGAAGATGCGCTTGTTGGCCCTTGGGAGTTTGGCTTCACATCCTGCGACTCCTGTACCTCCTCCAGCACCTGACTTACCTCTCCCCTGACCGGTGGGGCTGTGGTATTTCTTTCAGAACTGCTCTGCCTTCTACCCACTCTGCTCTTCTTGATTTTATCTTACAAATTAGATACCTAATTAATCTTCCTGAAGTTCAGATCTGATTAGGATATTTTGCAGCTCAAAGAGATTTAATGGCTTACCTAAATCTAAACAACAAAAGTCAGCCTTTCTGGCTTGACCTTCCAAATGTTCTGTGACCCGGCCCATTGCACCTACCCAAATAGTTTCTGCCTCTCCTCCCTCTAACTAATGTTTTTTGTCCCCTTTGCTCACACCAAACTGAAATTTTCCTTCCCTGCAATGGAGCACACATCAAAGACAGGATCTGGTCTCCTTTCTTTGCTGCTCTGTCCCCAGCACCAACAACAGTGGCTGACTTCTAATAGGCACTGGATAAACCAAATAATGCTGAGTTGATGAAATGAATAGATGGCCCTTCCCCGTGACTTGTTATCTTTGGTTTTTCTTGTCTTATCCATAAATAAATGGATTTATTTAATAGCCTTTGTTCAAAAACTGTTACTAAAACAACTCAGTTATTAGGCAATATCTCTGCCTTCTTTGAGTTCCAATAATTCTCAATCACATCTTTTTGCCACTTTTATCTTTCAGTTGTAACTATTTAGGTGCATGCTTTTTTTATTTGACTAGGATTTAAACTCTGGACAGAATGTACATTTAAGTTACTTTCATTGCTGTCCCCTGTTCCACTATATTCCAATAGAATACCAAAATCTTTGCAGTCAAAGATATGTCTTTCAGTGCACTTTTCTTGTATACCAGTTGGCCACATTTTAATGAAAGAATAGTTGTTTCATTGTTGCTGAATTATTAAATATACTAGTAGTAGGTTCTTGCTGCTGGATGCTGAATAGACAATTCAGTAGATGAGTGAAAGTAAGAGTTTATTTCAAGAAATTGTCAGTCTTGGGAAAAGAGCTATCTCTCAATTCAAAATGTGCTCTTTCCAACTAAACAAACCAACAAGACTAGTCATGGAAAATTCACAATGTTAGGAGTTGGTTTTTGTTAGTGAAAATATGAAAAGGGAAAGGAAGATGCCCTTATTACAGTTACAGTAATGTACCATTCCTCAGCATTTTGGAATAAAAAATAATTTACATGCAAACCTGTAGATTATACTACCCAGAGGTGAAACGTGGACTTCAGCTGATGATGGTGTGCCAACACAGGTTCATTAATTGTAACAAATGCACACTCTGCTGCAAGAGATTGGGGGAGGCAGCATATGTGCAGGGTGAGAGATGTGTGGGAAACCTTTGTACCTGGCATACAATTTTGCTGTGAACCCAAAATTAATCTAACACACACACACACACATTTAAAAGTATTTACATAGTTCTTTATGTTCTACTGCCAAATAATTTTTAAAGACACCATCATTCAGAACAAATGTTAATAATGATAATAATTGTTAGCAATTTTTATCAAGTGTACACCACCATCATCCTAAAAACTCACATAATATGAAAAGTAGATTACCATTTTAAGATTAAATTTAGAAAAGTTTAATAACTTGCTTATATCAGTGTGTATCAATTTGTGGGTGTGGACCTAAACTCTGGGTATCTAATTTAAAGCTCAGCATCTTCATCACAAGCCTGCATTCAGCAAAGCTGAGGCTAATACCGTATTTATGTTTTTCCTGAGCAGTAACAAATAGAGGAGGTGGCACTACACCAATCCTTAACAGCCTGTCTCTCCTCTCTCTCTCTCACTGTGCTGCTGCTGCTTCTTTATACATAATTAAATCTTTTTACTGTTTATAGATATGACCTCTTAGAAGAAAAAAGAGCAAACACAACAATAAATGAAGTGGAGATCAGTTTCCAGCATTGACAAAAAGCAGACACTTTTGTCTAATAAAATATTTTGTCTAATAAAATAGCCTGCTTGGTAATAGCTCTGGTTGCTGACTTGGTCGTTGTCCTGCAGGGCTTGCTTCCCTAGAAGAGAACATGGTTTTCTGCAGGCTTCCTCTCTTTGTTCCCACCACACAAGGTCATAATCTAAGCAGAGGAATCTTGGCTTTGGCCAAAGGCTCTTTTCAAGAGCACTTATAATCAATTGAAGATTTCTGAAAATAAGATCTATATTCAGTCTTTAATGAGCTCAAGTCTATTTTTCCTGGTCTGGAAAGTAAATTACAGTGAGAGTTTGAGCTTGAGATTGCCAAAAAGGAACTGCAGAGTAGCCAGTGCCTCCAAAGTTCTCTCGTTTTCTATATTTTCCTTACCTGTAGTGTTATAGTTATGTTTGGTGTTTGATTACTCCTGGGTTTGAACTTGGAAGTTTTTCCACAAAATTTCCTTTCTGTGATTGGAACTGTACAATAGGCACTTCAAAAATTTCATGCAAAATTGGATTTAAATTGGATTTACCTTGTTGAAAAATTAAATGAAATCCTTGCATAGTTTTTTATAATATGCATTTTCCATAAACTTTTGAAGATCCCTTGTATGGGTTGCCAACAAAAGGACAGGATTCAGCAGAACCTTCTGAGCTCAGATAGCTTTATGCATGGGCACCTGTTTTTTGTATGACATGACAAGCATCATTGGTGAATAAGGAACACATTGCTTTCGAAAGCACCATAAAAGAAGTTTTGTTTAGAGTCTCTTCCAGGAAAAGAAGCTAACAGATTGCACATACTGAGGTCATTTTAACTCCAGGGGGTAAAAGTTATATATATCTCACTGCTTCCTTAAAATATGACACTGGTTAAATTGAATCACATTATTATCCAAGTGCTATCTAGTTTTCAAATCTAAACATCAACAGAAAGGAATGGCAAATAGATTCAAACATCTTCTAAACATGAATTTAGAGACTTGACGACCAAAGGAAGGATAGACTAAAGCTACTGTTTAATGGTAAAACTAATCTAAATTCTCTATCTTTTTAATGTTTAATATTTTTCATAGTTTCTATGCATTCTAGAAATTAAAAAAAAATAGAAAGCCAAAGTCCAAAAGTGGGCTCTAACTCTACTTAGAGTTTTTTTTTTTTTCTTGTCCAGAGCCAGAAAAGAGCTCTTTCATACAGCATATGGAATGAGAAACAATTGGCTGAAAAAAGAAATGCTTATTTGAATGTTTCAAGCATACTCATGGTTTTCAAACTAGAAACCAATCTAATTGGACACACACTAATAGGCATCTGTATAAATTGAGTTTTGCTAATTTATGGATGCATTCATTTATTTTATAAATGTATACTAAGTGCCTGCTGTGTTATAGGCATTGTGCTTGTTGCTGGATAATGAATACATGATTCCTGTCTTCTTGGAGCACATAGCCCATTGAAGGCAACAGATGTTTAAAAAAAACAAAGAATGAAATATGAGGGGTATCTAAAAAGTTCATGGAAAATGCATATCATGAAAAAACTATGCATGGATTTAAAAATGTTTTTGCATTATTCCATTTTTCTATGGACTTTTTGAGGTACTCTCATATAATTATAGAGGGCTAGAAAATAAGATGACTATCAACGTGTTTCATCAAATACAGATACATGGAGAAGCATCTTTTTCTCCTATTCCTTCTATAAGAAAACACAGATATTCATTACCTGGAGAGAGCTTTCTGATAGTTGGCTCCACAGAACTATGAATATAATCTTCTAATTTGGTGGCACCCACGTTCTCCTCATAAGCTCCCTTGAGTGTTCTAAGCATTGGCTTTGCTGACTTTCTCACATGACCGCAGACATTCTCACTCAATAACAAGACATGAAAAATCAAACCCGTAAGTTCTTTTGACCAACTGGGCTGCTGTCTCTGTGCAGCTGTCCAGTGTTCATGCTGAGGACTGCAGGCATCTCTATGAATTATCCCCCTCTATTCACCTCTTTGTGGTCCACTTTGTCACCTTCCATTATCTGCCTACTTCCCAGAAATTTTGCTCCCACCAGCTTTTACCACTAGTTTTTTTTCTGTTTCTAAACATATATCTCAGTGTCTGGCATGATCTTCACACTCTTCCCAGTCACCTTCCTTAGCTAAACCTGTCTGCTTGGCAGACAAGCACTTTGGAACTTCATATCTCCTCTTTGTCATGCCACTGACATATTCTTTTTTTGGCATACAAATGTCAACAGGTAGGATCAAATGGAAAGAGGCATGAAAGGTTAATTCCCCAATATCAGCATTAACTATAGGAAATGTATACATGGAGTAACAGCTAAGTGGAACTCCTCAAACAAACAGAGACCTGTGACAACTACTAAATGAGGATATTTCTGTAACAGACAAATGAAGTAGGTTATTTCAAAGTCATGGGTCACTGGGTGAAGAAGGGAGAAGACCAGCTTTTCATCTTTACACAAGAGCTCTCCAAACAGGGAAAGCCAATATTACTGATTGTGTAGGTTTAACCAAAGAATGAGCTATTGTTGTCAAATTGTAAAGGACAATTTAGTCAAACACAACCAACCATTTTGATACACGCTATTAAAAATGGCCAATATTAGTCTATCATCACCATATGTGAAGAAACATAAAAATTATAAGTTAGCTAGGTAGAAAATAAATATAATTGTTAATTATATTGTTTTAAAAGTCACACAATCAATGACTTTGCTTTCAGAATGCAGGCTGTGTAATAGATTTTATGTCAATGGATGTTTTCTAAAAGCTTATAAACCTTCAGGGGAGAAGAGTTTTTCCACCTGTTTCTGAGCTCATGGCTGAGATGTTTAAATAAAAGATGAACAAGAGAAAAGGTATACAATGTATATAATATAAGTTTTACTTGACACAGGATCCTTCAGAAATATAGACCCAAAGGAAATGAGTAAACAGTATATTTTCATGGGTATGACTCAGTGATAATGAACTGGGTGGGGTGAGGGAAACTCAGCAAAGCCTGTTTGTTCAGATTTTTCCCTGGGTCCCTCTGTCTTCATTCCTTTCCTCTGGGTATAAGGAGGACCCTTCAGGAATAATGGTTTGATGACCTACTTTAGAGGAAGGTCATAGAATTGTTTTATGGCCTGCTTCAGGGGAGGAAAACAGAGGCTGGAGATACCATCTTGCATCTGCTGTTTTCTCAAATGCCAACATGTTGTATTTTGAGGTGGCATACCTTGAATCTGTCAAAGTGAAAATGTCATCTGTTAATCTAAGTTGAAAATCAGTGAGACTCTGGGCACATTTTTAACAAAATACCCTCTCAAATTCCCTCTCTTTGTAGGCTCTATATTTCAATTTGCATGGAAAGGACTTCATGTAAGCATAAGGAAATTAACAAAATGTTTAAGAATTTATTTGCTTAATGGTTGATTTTTTTGTACTCATCATCAGAATATGATTTGAAATTTCATAAAAATGCATCTAAATCAAGATGGTTTTTCAATGAGAACAAAGGTAAAGACAAAGCAAAGACAGAAAGGTAAAGCTGAACCAGGGATGACGTTAATGCCCATAATAATGAGTTGGGTTGGAATTTTCTAGTAGTGAAGACCTCATGAGAAAGAAAATCAGAGACACATCTACGGATTTTATTAGCTCAATAAGCACAGTTATTTGTGTACTGACATCAAAAGAATATTTTCCTTGAGCAACTCTGAAAAGAAGACAATGCTTGAATGAACAACATACTCAACAATACTATTTCAATCAGAACCAAAACAAGTTTAACATATTATTTTCTTTCAGCATTATCCATTAGTTTCTTGTTAATATAACAACATTGCTATTATACCAACTTAAAAAAAAACTTAATGACTTAAAAGAATATGTATCTATTATTGAAGAATTCTAGAGGTTAGAAATCTGAGATGAGTCTTACGGTGCTAAAATCAAGGCGTCAAATCAAAAACCAAGAGTCAATGTGATTCTTTTTGTGCTCTAGGGAAAAATGTGTTCCTTGTATTTTCCAGTTTCTAGAGCCTGCTTGTATTTCCTGGTTACTAGCTATTTCTATGGCCTCTGCTTCCATCATTAGGGCTCCTTCTCCGAGTGAAAGTTTCCTCTCAGTTTTATAGGGATTGCTTGTAGTTAAATCAGGCTCACCAGGATGATCTAGGAGATTTTCCTCATCACAAGATCCCCATGTCCCTTTTGCCATATTATGCAATATTTTTGGGAATAAAAGTATGTATACTTTTGGGAGGTGGTTATTCAGCCTACCTACTAGAGCTGCCTTAATGTAGAGGGAATACTGGATGATACAATGCCTAAATGTGTGGATTCTTATCTAATCTGAAAAAAAAAAAAGACTATCAAGAGAAAACGATGCATTGTATGACCTCTAGGCAAATTTAAAATAAATGATTTGTCTCAATGATTATTTTGACTAGTTGTTAGGTGCAAAGTGTTTTAGGCTTTGCTTTCTGACAATATTTGCAATATAAATGTCTGTGAGACAGATCCAAAACTTGTTTTCCTTGCAAAGTAAGTGCAAGGCAATACATATGTTTTCAAGCTATCTTCTCTCATATAGCAATTAACTCATTTAAAATCTTTTTTTAAACAAATCAGTATACAGAAATGGTTCTCCAAAATGATGGTTTGGTTCGCTTTGCCTAGATATGAAACCTTCTTTTGGACAGGACCTAGAAGAACTAGATTGAAGGAAAATCTGTCTACAAAGTCAACCGTAACCAATAAACAAATAAACAAAACAAATAAACCTTGTCATGAGCAAATATAAAATACATATTAAAATCTCTTTTCAATAGTAAAGCAGGAAGTAGTAGGGCCAATTAAAATGATCTGAAATATTCAGCATGTGAATAAAACTGAGGAGAGTTTGGGGTCCATTCATACTTCCCCACTTTGAAAGGAACATCGGTTCAGACTGCTCTGTTCTCATTTGGTATTAAGTATGTAATTACTCTGAGTTTATATATCTTATTTTAGAGCCTGTCTCTCCAGAATTGGAGGCCAAAATATTGGCTCTAATGGAAGCTGCAAATAATTTTCAATGAATTAACCTACATGGTGATGACAAGGATAAAAATGGTCAAAAGTAGTCACTGCTTAAACTGCTGGTCCACACAGAGAGCAGTGACCTAAGCAGCTCAGACTTAAAATCTATCCAAGTGGAAACTGTATTTACATTTTAGAAAGATTGGATGGGTAGGTTTAGAGAAACTTCCTAATAATCTAAATTATTTGCCACTTTTGGCAGGTTTGCTTTCTTTTCCTTGGTAAGCAGAGGTTGGCAGATTTAAACACTAGTATTTCCTTCTTATGGGGACCTCCTCTTTAGAAGGCATTCATTTGAGGGTCTTGACATCCTTGATATTCAGGAAGGCAGGGTGAGAACAACCACTCTTGCTGACCGCTGTGTGTCCCTAAAAGTTAACATCCCCATTCCTAGTCTCACTCTCACATGAACTTGGAAGTTGACTTGGGGACAGTTAACTTTTGGCAAGTATTACTGAACTGGCATCTCTCAGGAGGCTATGTAGAAAGGTGGTTTGCTCCACTCATTTAAAGATCTATGATTGATAACGTGGGGGTAATTGGCACATTTACTCTCATTTGGGTTCTTAGACAAATCTGAGAAAATTGGAAAATGTTTCACCAGACATTTGTTATTACTACAGACACATTAATCTTGGTTTAACTCTGTCCTAATCTCCTCTTCTTATAAGAATGTCAGCCATATTGTATTCAAGCCCACCCAAGAGAACTCAATGAAATATAATTATTTCTCTAAAGACCCTATCTCCGAACAGTGTCATATTCTAATGCATTAGAAGCTAGTACATCAACATATAAATTTGGGGGGGGGCACAATTTAGTTCATAATAATGTTACCAAGTAAGTTGCCCATTGATAATCATAGGAAAAGAAATATTTGATATCTGAAATAGCTTTTGATATTTGGATGAAGGTGGTGACCACTTCTACACTTCTCTTCATAAAACAATACATTAAGTTTCTCACCCTTGGCCACAGCTGATCATAGCTACTTGTTTTGGTACAAGGAATTGATCAATCAAGTTCCCAGGATTTCCCAACCTAATGCTGTATAGAGGAGAATAAACCTTTATTCTATAATTGACATTATAAAGCTATGAAATTCCCTTTTGGAGAAAATATTCCATAAAGTGAAATAAAAAAGAGAAAAAGTAAATAGTCCATAAAATTAAGCACACAAAGACAACAGTGGAAAGAGATGTAACAAGGATCCTACAGGTTTTAGCACTCAAGTCTGTCATCTCTGAGGCGGTTTCCACACCTGTCTTTATGAAATTTTGTCATGTTTGTCAACAAAATCCTTTTTTTTTTTTTGGTAACCCTAGTCCACTTCCATACCTGTTACTTGCAACTGAAGTGCTCTTACAACTGCTATGCTGATGTGATCAAATGCCTTCCTCCACCTCATCTGAACATGTGTGTAAAAGTCAAAACCATATGATTTGCCTTAAGAAAGTAATGAATACTTTTTATATGCCCAAAATACCCTGCAGTTTCTACTTCCTATATTTCTTTAGGCCATTGGGCATGGATGGTGTTTTTGAAGATGAACTGCCAGGCTTAATTTTCTCTTGTGGTGAATTTAATGACAGCAGAAGTTCTGTTAAGTCAAAAGCTAGCTTTATCTGGTAAATAATCATCCAGCATGCAAAACTCTGATGATGAGATAAAGTTCATGGATTTTCTGCTCCTCTAAAAGGCCTTGCTGTCATAAAGTATGAAGCAGACAAAAATTATAAACACAATTATGGTTAGAATCAGCTCAACTCCCAGGCTGCCATTGTTTTTGTCACTAGTAATTTCTTAAACAGAGGAAAATGTAATTTGCTTTTCTTTAAGGAACATGCCAATGATATTACACTGTGACTTTTACATTCACACATCTTTCAAGGGAAAAAATCAAGGGAGATTTTTCTTTTCCTGCTTTTTCTCTGTCTCCTGCTATTACTTATTTATCATTTCTTATAAATTTGGATAAATAAGTTAGTTTTATATATGTATGTGGATCTAGATTAATATGCAAGTATGATTCATTTATTTACATTTAAGATCATTACCATCATTTATGCAGCTGATCCATTACTATAATTCAGTAAACATATTCTGCTAAGGGTTAGACAGTGAAGAGTTTAGGCATATAACCTAAAAGACCATTACAGCAACTGCTCACCTGTACAAAAACATTTTCTGTGATACTATTCATTTTTGCCATTGTAGAATGAAAATAACCATAGACAGGGTTAAAAAATTTATGAAAACAGGTAGTGGAGGGCCACATCTAGCCTATGTTGATACCTACTATAAATGTTCACCTTTATTTTCTAATATTTTAATTCCATACTTCCAAATCCATTTCCTCGTGGCCAAAGGATGTATTTAGGCAGAACTCCATTATAAGCTCAGTTTTAGTACAAAATATAGTATTCTATCTTTATAATCTAATATTCTTTAAAAATTTCCTTTCCTTTACCTGAATTTTTTATGCTTTTAAGTTTTTATTTTATACATTTGGTCTACACATCTTATTTGGTCTTTTATTTAACCCTTTATTTTTATTCTCATAGTCCCTACCCTAGTTTAGATTCCAAGTTTCTCGTAAGTTAATTAATGTAAAAATTTCACAACTGTTTTTTCTTAGTTCATTCTATCCCTACCCATTTCATAGATCAGCACATGATATATCTTCATAAATTACGCATGTCCTTATCTCTTTCTCAAACAAGAATAAAATCTGAACTCCTTTGTCTAGTGCATACTCTTTTCCATTATCTGAGTGCATCATACTTACCTGAGGCTGCTTCCAGAAATCCATAATATTAGTCCCTTGTTCCAGTTAGATTGATCTCACATATTCATTCATTGTGTAAGTCATTATTGAGAACCCATTAAATTGTAAACATGCAAAATATTGGAGGTGGTGATGAAAAATAAAAGTTGGCCCTCATAGAGCTTATGATCTTCCAGGAAGACAGACTATGAATGAGTAACAAGATATTGTGAGTAGTATTATTACAGGAAAGAACAGAGAACCATAGATTCACCTAACAGAAGGACCTCATATATTTTAAGGTTAAGAGTAGTCTTCCTTGAAAGTAATGCTTAAGAGGGAATGGGAAGGGTGAGCTTGTATTTAGATTTGAGACCAGTAGGGGTATGGCAAGCAGAGATAGATTCTACCCTAAATGCCTGGGGGCAAAATAGAGAATGGGTGTGAACAACTGGAACATGATTATATGACTGTAGAGGAAGCACAATGAGACAAAAAATTGAGGCATGGACAAATTGATTAGGTAGAAAGTCTTGTAAACCATAAAGGAAAACCACTGAAATTGAAGAAGTTATGCTCTCTTCAGATCATTATTTTTGGATACTCACTCTAGCCAAGGTGCTGATGATAGAGAGAACACTGGAAGAATGAACCTTTGGGGGTTGGTTCAATGATTCACACAAATGAAGGCTAGAGACAAGTGAGCACAGACATGTTTACAACATGAAATCAACAGGACTCTGCTTGAAAAGATGTGTGAGGTAAGGAAGCTGGGAAGAGTCTAGGAGCATCTCTCTGTCTGCAGGGAAACTATTTCTTTCCTTTTGGAGGACTTCTGATTTAATGTTTGACACCCATTCCATCACAAATTCACAGCATGCGTTTTCTTTAGGGGCAAGGTCATATCTTAACCATCCATGGTACCTTCCTCTGTGGGTTAAATTTACAAAAATGCCTGCTATTGTTTTGATATCATTTAAGTGTATCCCCTAAGCATTCATGTGCTTGGAACTAGGTCTGCAATGTGGGAATATGAGAGGTGGTAGTATCTGTAAGAGGCGGAAATGAGTGGAAAGTAATTAGGTAATTGGAGGCACTGCTCTTAGAAGGGATTAAAGTAGTTCTCACAGGACCTCTGGTTAGTTTTCACGCAAGGGTTGTTATGAAAGAGTGAGTGTGGCTTTGAAACACCCCTGGCTTCCTGTCTCATGATGTAATTTCTCGTTCTCATATGTGTTCCTGCCATGATGACATGATACAGTCAATATCATATTGTTTCAACTTTTAGCCCCCCAAGTCAGTACCATATTGTTTCAACTTTTAGCCCCCAAAACTGTGAGCCAAATAAACCTCTTTGTTTATATGTTACCCAACCTCCCTCAGATATTTTGTTATAGTATCAGAAAATGAATTAATGAAATGCCCTTCCTTTGAACTCCCAGAGCACGTATTGTCTAATGTTTGTCTTTTTGGCATTTATGGGAACACTATGTTACATTGTTACACATGCATATGCCAGATTGTAGAATATCATAGAATATGTTGACTATGCTTTCTATTTCTTCTACTTCCTGTTAGTTATGTTTTCCCAGATACACAATAAATGATGTAGCAGAAATGCATCAATGGACAATGAGGGAATCACATTGAAATTTAACAAAAGAACACAGCAGAAAACTTCAGAAGCAGATAATGTTATTCCACAGTTCAATGTTATCTTCAACTCTATCATTTAATAACAATGCTCAGTCTTGCTGGCATTCAGGTTTCTCATAGCATCATTAGCTCTTAATCATTATTATACTGTCTACATTTTGCTTTTTCAATTTATTCCATTTATTATCATTCCTTGACTATGTCTCTCATGTTTCATTGTAATATTTAACTTCATATTCATTTCAAGCTCTATTACTTAACATATGTAGCTATCTCTTTGACCTTGTATTCACCCAGATTTTTCTTAAACTCTGCCAAAGATCTATTCTGAAGTGATGTCTTTTTCCAATGAGATTTGAGCTCTGGAATATATGTCTGTCTACAAACAAGATTCAATACTATAACAGTTTTACAGAATCTGGGAAGTCCAGGCCTGTTCTCATTGCCTCATTGAACAATGTCAGAGGTGAGAGTTGAAAGTTGTGAGCAGATGGTAGTGAGGTAATCTTTTAGGGTATAAGAATCAGCATAAACTAGAACATATGTCAGAACACAAATGATTTCTCCTTCTAGGGGTTGTTTCTCAACTTTGTGTCACAGATTTTAAATATTTTCAGTTCTGTATTTCAACATAGTTTGAGAACTCTAATAACACTTCCTTTTTGATGTATATACTTTGCACATTGGGCCATAAACATTCATGCTAAAAGGGTCTTCTAAGAAAAGTCACAATGAACTTTATAGAAGAGGCTTAATTATGAATTTATAATCAGTGATCATTAGTCTACTGAATATAGTATAAGACTAGAATTAACTCTGCAAATGTTTGTCATTAATTTATGTATTTATAGACATAGTGTACATAGAATATTAAAAATTATATGGAACCAATAGATGAAATATTCTAAAAGTCTTTAAAATTAATGAATATTTCCCCCATAAATTTCTTACAATATACACAGAAATGAAATTATAAAAATTATTTCTTAATTTACACACTAAAGGGGTTATAGAATCAAGGGTTGGGAAGAATCTTCACTCTTATTTTGATACCCTATTTCTATTGCTGCACTATGAGTTTGTTCATAGCTCATTTTAAGAAATCTTAAATTCAACCTAAACCACATAATTTGAATAAAGAGAGAAAGATAGCAGATTAGAAATGGAAAAAAGGAGGAGAATATATGTAAAAACATACTTTCTAAAAATTTCTTATGGTACTGCCACAAAGCAAATACTTCTCTATTTTAAACTTTGTTGTTTTTTGTTGGTTGGTTGGTTTTGGCACAAATTAAAGTCCTTCTATAAGTCACTTCTGATTTCCAACTGATTAACTCTGGTAAATTATTTGGATCTTTGATATGTTTTTAGATGTGGATCCTGTCATCAAGCATATTTCCTCTCCTCAGAATCATGTTGACCAAAATTTTATCAGCACACATCTTTGGCCTGATTTATACACTGATTAAATATTTTTACAAGATGGGTTTATCAACAGAACCCAAAAGACATTAGTTCAGACCTTTGTAAGCTCAGTTTCCATAAACTCAGACCTTCCATGTATACTCCTACCATTCTAGATGTCATGTTTAATGGCACATTTCTGAATGTAAGAGAAAATAAGCAAAAACTTGAAGGAAATTTTCACGTCATGATAAAGTTCAACCCAGTGCTATCTATCATTTTATTTCCAAATTCTGTGCCTCCCTTTCACCCCGCCTTCTCCTGACAATCAAAACTTTTCTTATTGAGGAAATATATCTCTTTCTTGATTTTCGTCATTCTACTAGAATCTGCCAGCTAGTACTTAACACCTCTCCTCTTCTGAACCTTAGGCATGGAAGTTGATTAGTGTCTCCATCAACATATTTTTAAAGA
>NW_026909429.1:0-55864 GCF_033115175.1 Lepus europaeus | reverse complement strand
AGCCTGCCAGACCCCTGGCCCCAGAGGCGGGCCCTGCTGAGTCCCCGAGCGCCTCCTGAGTTCCTGCCACCACCCTTGGGCCGGGATGAGGTGCCACCTTGTGCGTAGAAGCCCTGCACACAGGCAAGAAGCCCCCCCAGGCCCGCGGGCGCGCCCGACCCTGGAGCCCCCTGGCTGGCTGCAGCCACAGGGAACGGGGGTTCTGAGTTGGCAGCCCCCATTCCCGAAGCATCCACGGGCAGTTCCCCGAAGGGCTGACACCGGCTGCGCCTCAGCAGCCAGACAACCTCCCTCCCTCTGGTCGGGCACTGCAAGCCACACAGCCACTTGTGTCCCCTGTGTCCCTGGAGGCCGCAGCGCGTTTTGGGTTTTGGCGTGGACGGGCCCCTCTCGGCTTCGTAGTCCATTTGCCCCGGAGCCTGCCAGACCCCTTGCCCCAGGGGCGGGCCTGCTGAGTCCCCTGAGTGGCCTCCTGAGTTCCTGCCACCACCCTTGGGCCGGGATGTGGTGCCACCTTGTGCGTAGAAGCCCTGCACACAGGCAAGAAGCCCCCAGGCCCGCGGGCGCGCCCGACCCTGGAGCCCCCTGGCTGGCTGCAGCCACAGGGAACGGGGGTTCTGAGTTGGCAGCCCCCATTCCCGAAGCATCCACGGGCAGTTCCCCCGAAGGGCTGACAACCGGCTGCGCCTCAGCAGCCAGACAACCTCCCTCCCTCTGGTCGGGCACTGCAAGCCACACAGCCACTTGTGTCCCCTGTGTCCCTGGAGGCCGCAGCGCGTTTTGGGGTTTTGGCGCGGACGGGCCCCTCTCGGCTTCCGTAGTCCATTTGCCCCGGAGCCTGCCAGACCCCTGGCCCCAGAGGCGGGCCCTGCTGAGTCCCCGAGCGCCTCCTGAGTTCCTGCCACCACCCTTGGCCGGGATGTGGTGCCACCTTGTGCGTAGAAGCCCTGCACACAGGCAAGAAGCCCCCCAGGCCCGCGGGCGCGCCCGACCCTGGAGCCCCCTGGCTGGCTGCAGCCACAGGGAACGGGGGTTCTGAGTTGGCAGCCCCCCATTCCCGAAGCATCCACGGGCAGTTCCCCGAAGGGCTGACACCGGCTGCGCCTCAGCAGCCAGACAACCTCCCTCCCTCTGGTCGGGCACTGCAAGCCACACAGCCACTTGTGTCCCCCTGTGTCCCTGGAGGCCGCAGCGCGTTTTGGGTTTTGGCGCGGACGGGCCCCTCTCGGCTTCCGTAGTCCATTTGCCCCGGAGCCTGCCAGACCCCTTGCCCCAGGGGCGGGCCCTGCTGAGTCCCCTGAGTGCCTCCTGAGTTCCTGCCACCACCCTTGGGCCGGGATGTGGTGCCACCTTGTGCGTAGAAGCCCTGCACACAGGCAAGAAGCCCCCCAGGCCCGCGGGCGCGCCCGACCCTGGAGCCCCCTGGCTGGCTGCAGCCACAGGGAACGGGGGTTCTGAGTTGGCAGCCCCCATTCCCGAAGCATCCACGGGGCAGTTCCCCGAAGGGCTGACACCGGCTGCGCCTCAGCAGCCAGCCAACCTCCCTCCCTCTGTCGGGCACTGCAAGCCACACAGCCACTTGTGTCCCCTGTGTCCCTGGAGGCCGCAGCGCGTTTTGGGTTTTGGCGCGGACGGGCCCCTCTCGGCTTCCGTAGTCATTTGCCCCGGAGCCTGCCAGACCCCTTGCCCCAGGGGGCGGGCCCTGCTGAGTCCCTGAGCGCCTCCTGAGTTCCTGCCACCACCCTTGGGCCGGGATGTGGTGCCACCTTGTGCGTAGAAGCCCTGCACACAGGCAAGAAGCCCCCCAGGCCCGCGGGCGCGCCCGACCCTGGAGCCCCCTGGCTGGCTGCAGCCACAGGGAATGGGGGTTCTGAGTTGGCAGCCCCCATTCCCGAAGCATCCACGGGCAGTTCCCCGAAGGGCTGACACCGGCTGCGCCTCAGCAGCCAGACAACCTCCCTCCCTCTGGTCGGGCACTGCAAGCCACACAGCCACTTGTGTCCCCTGTGTCCCTGGAGGCCGCAGCGCGTTTTGGGTTTTGGCGCGGACGGGCCCCTCTCGGCTTCCGTAGTCCATTTGCCCCGGAGCCTGCCAGACCCCTGGCCCCAGAGGGCGGACCCTGCTGAGTCCCCGAGCGCCTCCTGAGTTCCTGCCACCACCCTTGGGCCGGGATGAGGTGCCACCTTGTGCGTAGAAGCCTGCACACAGGCAAGAAGCCCCCCAGGCCCGCGGGCGCGCCCGACCCTGGAGCCCCCTGGCTGGCTGCAGCCACAGGGAACGGGGGTTCTGAGTTGGCAGCCCCCATTCCCGAAGCATCCACGGGCAGTTCCCCGAAGGGCTGACACCGGCTGCGCCTCAGCAGCCAGACAACCTCCCTCCCTCTGGTCGGGCACTGCAAGCCACACAGCCACTTGTGTCCCCTGTGTCCCTGGAGGCCGCAGCGCGTTTTGGGTTTTGGCGTGGACGGGCCCCTCTCGGCTCCGTAGTCCATTTGCCCCGGAGCCTGCCAGACCCCTTGCCCCAGGGGCGGGCCCTGCTGAGTCCCTGAGTGCCTCCTGAGTTCCTGCCACCACCCTTGGGCCGGGATGTGGTGCCACCTTGTGCGTAGAAGCCCTGCACACAGGCAAGAAGCCCCCAGGCCCCGCGGGCGCGCCCGACCCTGGAGCCCCCTGGCTGGCTGCAGCCACAGGGAACGGGGGTTCTGAGTTGGCAGCCCCCATTCCCGAAGCATCCACGGGCAGTTCCCCGAAGGGCTGACACCGGCTGCGCCTCAGCAGCCAGACAACCTCCCTCCCTCTGGTCGGGCACTGCAAGCCACACAGCCACTTGTGTCCCCTGTGTCCCTGGAGGCCGCAGCGCGTTTTGGGTTTTGGCGCGGACGGGCCCCTCTCGGCTCCGTAGTCCATTTGCCCCGGAGCCTGCCAGACCCCTTGCCCCAGGGGCGGGCCCTGCTGAGTCCCTGAGTGCCTCCTGAGTTCCTGCCACCACCCTTGGGCCGGGATGTGGTGCCACCTTGTGCGTAGAAGCCCTGCACACAGGCAAGAAGCCCCCAGGCCCGCGGGCGCGCCCGACCCTGGAGCCCCCTGGCTGGCTGCAGCCACAGGGAACGGGGGTTCTGAGTTGGCAGCCCCCAATCCCGAAGCATCCACGGGCAGTTCCCCGAAGGGCTGACACCGGCTGCGCCTCAGCAGCCAGACAACCTCCCTCCCTCTGGTCGGGCACTGCAAGCCACACAGCCACTTGTGTCCTCTGTGTCCCTGGAGGCCGCAGCGCGTTTTTGGGTTTTGGCACGGACGGGCCCCCTCTCGGCTTCCGTAGTCCATTTGCCCCGGAGCCTGCCAGACCCCTTGCCCCAGGGGCGGGCCCTGCTGAGTCCCCGAGTGCCTCCTGAGTTCCTGCCACCACCCTTGGGCCGGGATGTGGTGCCACCTTGTGCGTAGAAGCCCTGCACACAGGCAAGAAGCCCCCCAGGCCCGCGGGGCGCGCCCGACCCTGGAGCCCCCTGGCTGGCTGCAGCCACAGGGAACGGGGGTTCTGAGTTGGCAGCCCCCATTCCCGAAGCATCCACGGGCAGTTCCCGAAGGGCTGACACCGGCTGCGCCTCAGCAGCCAGACAACCTCCCTCCCTCTGGTCGGGCACTGCAAGCCACACAGCCACTTGTGTCCCCTGTGTCCCTGGAGGCCGCAGCGCGTTTTGGGTTTTGGCGCGGACGGGCCCCTCTCGGCATCCGTAGTCCATTTGCCCCGGAGCCTGCCAGACCCCTTGCCCCAGGGGCGGGCCCTGCTGAGTCCCCGAGTGCCTCCTGAGTTCCTGCCACCCACCCTTGGGCCGTGATGTGGTGCCACCTTGTGCGTAGAAGCCCTGCACACAGGCAAGAAGCCCCCCAGGCCCGCGGGCGCGCCCGACCCTGGAGCCCCCTGGCTGGCTGCAGCCACAGGGAACGGGGGTTCTGAGTTGGCAGCCCCCATTCCCGAAGCATCCAACGGGCAGTTCCCCGAAGGGCTGACACCGGCTGCGCCTCAGCAGCCAGCCAACCTCCCTCCCTCTGGTCGGCACTGCAAGCCACACAGCCACTTGTGTCCCCTGTGTCCCCTGGAGGCCGCAGCGCGTTTGGGTTTTGGCGCGGACGGGCCCCTCTCGGCTTCCGTAGTCCATTTGCCCCGGAGCCTGCCAGACCCCTTGCCCCAGGGGCGGGCCCTGCTGAGTCCCCGAGTGCCTCCTGAGTTCCTGCCACCACCCTTGGGCCGGGATGTGGTGCCACCTTGTGCGTAGAAGCCCTGCACACAGGCAAGAAGCCCCTAGGCCCGCGGGCGCGCCCGACCCTGGAGCCCCCTGGCCTGGCTGCAGCCACAGGGAACGGGGGTTCTGAGTTGGCAGCCCCCATTCCCGAAGCATCCACGGGCAGTTCCCCGAAGGGCTGACACCGGCTGCGCCTCAGCAGCCAGACAACCTCCCTCCCTCTGGTCGGGCACTGCAAGCCACACAGCCACTTGTGTCCCCTGTGTCCCTGGAGGCCGCAGCGCGTTTTGGGTTTTGGCGCGGACGGGCCCCTCTCGGCTTCCGTAGTCCATTTGCCCCGGAGCCTGCCAGACCCCTTGCCCCAGGGGCAGGCCCTGCTGAGTCCCTGAGCGCCTCCTGAGTTCCTGCCACCACCCTTGGGCCGGGATGTGGTGCCACCTTGTGCGTAGAAGCCCTGCACACAGGCAAGAAGCCCCCCAGGCCCGCGGGCGCGCCCGACCCCTGGAGCCCCCTGGCTGGCTGCAGCCACAGGGAACGGGGGTTCTGAGTTGGCAGCCCCCATTCCCGAAGCATCCACGGGCAGTTCCCCGAAGGGCTGACACCGGCTGCGCCTCAGCAGCCAGACAACCTCCCTCCCTCTGGTCGGGCACTGCAAGCCACACAGCCACTTGTGTCCCCTGTGTCCCTGGAGCCGCAGCGCGTTTTGGGTTTTGGCGTGGACGGGCCCCTCTCGGCTTCCGTAGTCCATTTGCCCCGGAGCCTGCCAGACCCCTTGCCCCAGGGGCGGGCCCTGCTGAGTCCCTGAGTGCCTCCTGAGTTCCTGCCACCACCCTTGGGCCGGGATGTGGTGCCACCTTGTGCGTAGAAGCCCTGCACACAGGCAAGAAGCCCCCCAGGCCCGCGGGCGCGCCCGACCCTGGAGCCCCCTGGCTGGCTGCAGCCACAGGGAACGGGGGTTCTGAGTTGGCAGCCCCCATTCCCGAAGCATCCACGGGCAGTTCCCCCGAAGGGCTGACACCGGCTGCGCCTCAGCAGCCAGACAACCTCCCTCCCTCTGGTCGGGCACTGCAAGCCACACAGCCACTTGTGTCCCCTGTGTCCCTGGAGGCCGCAGCGCGTTTTGGGTTTTGGCGCGGACGGGCCCCTCTCGGCTTCCGTAGTCCATTTGCCCCGGAGCCTGCCAGACCCCTTGCCCCAGGGGCGGGCCCTGCTGAGTCCCTGAGTGCCTCCTGAGTTCCTGCCACCACCCTTGGGCCGGGATGTGGTGCCACCTTGTGCGTAGAAGCCCTGCACACAGGCAAGAAGCCCCCCAGGCCCGCGGGCGCGCCCGACACTGGAGCCCCCTGGCTGGCTGCAGCCACAGGGAACGGGGGTTCTGAGTTGGCAGCCCCCAATCCCGAAGCATCCACGGGCAGTTCCCCGAAGGGCTGACACCGGCTGCGCCTCAGCAGCCAGACAACCTCCCTCCCTCTGGTCGGGCACTGCAAGCCACACAGCCACTTGTGTCCCCTGTGTCCCTGGAGGCCGCAGCGCGTTTTGGGTTTTGGCGCGGACGGGCCCCTCTCGGCTTCCGTAGTCCATTTGCCCCGGAGCCTGCCAGACCCCTTGCCCCAGGGGCGGTCCCTGCTGAGTCCCCGAGTGCCTCCTGAGTTCCTGCCACCACCCTTGGGCCGGGATGTGGTGCCACCTTGTGCGTAGAAGCCCTGCACACAGGCAAGAAGCCCCCCAGGCCCGCGGGCGCGCCCGACCCTGGAGCCCCCTGGCTGGCTGCAGCCACAGGAACGGGGGTTCTGAGTTGGCAGCCCCCCATTCCCGAAGCATCCACGGGCAGTTCCCCGAAGGGCTGACACCGGCTGCGCCTCAGCAGCCAGACAACCTCCCTCCCTCTGGTCGGGCACTGCAAGCCACACAGCCACTTGTGTCCCTTGTGTCCCTGGAGGCCGCAGCGCGTTTTGGGTTTTGGCGCGGACGGGCCCCTCTCGGCTTCCGTAGTCCATTTGCCCCGGAGCCTGCCAGACCCCTTGCCCCAGGGGCGGGCCCTGCTGAGTCCCCGAGTGCCTCCTGAGTTCCTGCCACCACCCTTGGGCCGGGATGTGGTGCCACCTTGTGCGTAGAAGCCCTGCACACAGGCAAGAAGCCCCCCAGGCCCGCGGGCGCGCCCGACCCTGGAGCCCCCTGGCTGGCTGCAGCCACAGGGAACGGGGGTTCTGAGTTGGCAGCCCCCATTCCCGAAGCATCCACGGGCAGTTCCCCGAAGGGCTGACACCGGCTGCGCCTCAGCAGCCAGACAACCTCCCTCCCTCTGCTCGGGCACTGCAAGCCACACAGCCACTTGTGTCCCCTGTGTCCCTGGAGGCCGCAGCGCGTTTTGGGTTTTGGCGCGGACGGGCCCCTCTCGGCTTCCGTAGTCCATTTGCCCCGGAGCCTGCCAGACCCCTTGCCCCAGGGGCGGGCCCTGCTGAGTCCCCGAGTGCCTCCTGAGTTCCTGCCACCACCCTTGGGCCGGGATGTGGTGCCACCTTGTGCGTAGAAGCCCTGCACACAGGCAAGAAGCCCCTAGGCCCGCGGCGCGCCCGACCCTGGAGCCCCCTGGCTGGCTGCAGCCACAGGGAACGGGGTTCTGAGTTGGCAGCCCCCCATTCCCGAAGCATCCACGGGCAGTTCCCCGAAGGGCTGACACCGGCTGCGCCTCAGCAGCCAGACAACCTCCCTCCCTCTGGTCGGGCACTGCAAGCCACACAGCCACTTGTGTCCCCTGTGTCCCTGGAGGCCGCAGCGCGTTTTGGGTTTTGGCGCGGACGGGCCCCTCTCGGCTTCCGTAGTCCATTTGCCCGGAGCCTGCCAGACCCCTTGCCCCAGGGGCAGGCCCTGCTGAGTCCCTGAGCGCCTCCTGAGTTCCTGCCACCACCCTTGGGCCGGGATGTGGTGCACCTTGTGCGTAGAAGCCCTGCACACAGGCAAGAAGCCCCCCAGGCCCGCGGGCGCGCCCGACCCTGGAGCCCCCTGGCTGGCTGCAGCCACAGGGAACGGGGGTTCTGAGTTGGCAGCCCCCATTCCCGAAGCATCCACGGGCAGTTCCCCGAAGGGCTGACACCGGCTGCGCCTCAGCAGCCAGACAACCTCCCTCCCTCTGGTCGGGCACTGCAAGCCACACAGCCACTTGTGTCCCCTGTGTCCCTGGAGGCCGCAGCGCGTTTTGGGTTTTGGCGCGGACGGGCCCCTCTCGGCTTCCGTAGTCCATTTGCCCGGAGCCTGCCAGACCCCTTGCCCCAGGGGCGGGCCCTGCTGAGTCCCTGAGTGCCTCCTGAGTTCCTGCCACCATCCTTGGGCCGGGATGTGGTGCCACCTTGTGCGTAGAAGCCCTGCACACAGGCAAGAAGCCCCCCAGGCCCGCGGGCGCGCCCGACCCTGGAGCCCCCCTGGCTGGCTGCAGCCACAGGGAACGGGGGTTCTGAGTTGGCAGCCCCCATTCCCGAAGCATCCACGGGCAGTTCCCCGAAGGGCTGACACCGGCTGCGCCTCAGCAGCCAGACAACCTCCCTCCCTCTGTCGGGCACTGCAAGCCACACAGCCACTTGTGTCCCCTGTGTCCCTGGAGGCCGCAGCGCGTTTTGGGTTTTGGGCGACGGGCCCCTCTCGGCTTCCGGAGTCCATTTGCCCTGGAACCTGCCAGACCCCTGGCCCCAGAGGCGGGCCCTGCTGAGTCCCCGAGCGCCTCCTGAGTTCCTGCCACCACCCTTGGGCCGGGATGAGGTGCCACCTTGTGCGTAGAAGCCCTGCACACAGGCAAGAAGCCCCCCAGGCCTGCGGGCGCGCCCGACCCTGGAGCCCCCTGGCTGGCTGCAGCCACAGGGAACGGGGGTTCTGAGTTGGCAGCCCCCAATCCCGAAGCATCCACGGGCAGTTCCCCGAAGGGCTGACACCGGCTGCGCCTCAGCAGCCAGACAACCTCCCTCCCTCTGGTCGGGCACTGCAAGCCACACAGCCACTTGTGTCCCCTTTGTCCCTGGAGGCCGCAGCGCGTTTTGGGTTTTGGCGCGGACGGGCCCCTCTCGGCTTCCGTAGTCCATTTGCCCTGGAGCCTGCCAGACCCCTGGCCCAGAGGCGGGCCCTGCTGAGTCCCCGAGCGCCTCCTGAGTTCCTGCCACCACCCTTGGGCCGGGATGAGGTGCCACCTTGTGCGTAGAAGCCCTGCACACAGGCAAGAAGCCCCCCAGGCCGCGGGCGCGCCCGACCCTGGAGCCCCCTGGCTGGCTGCAGCCACAGGGAACGGGGGTTCTGAGTTGGCAGCCCCCATTCCCGAAGCATCCACGGGCAGTTCCCCGAAGGGCTGACACCGGCTGCGCCTCAGCAGCCAGACAACCTCCCTCCCTCTGGTCGGGCACTGCAAGCCACACAGCCACTTGTGTCCCCTGTGTCCCTGGAGGCCGCAGCGCGTTTTGGGTTTTGGCGTGGACGGGCCCTCTCGGCTTCCGTAGTCCATTTGCCCCGGAGCCTGCCAGACCCCTTGCCCCAGGGGCGGGCCCTGCTGAGTCCCTGAGTGCCTCCTGAGTTCCTGCCACCCACCCTTGGGCCGGGATGTGGTGCCACCTTGTGCGTAGAAGCCCTGCACACAGGCAAGAAGCCCCCCAGGCCCGCGGGCGCGCCCGACCCTGGAGCCCCCTGGCTGGCTGCAGCCACAGGGAACGGGGGTTCTGAGTTGGCAGCCCCCAATCCCGAAGCATCCACGGGCAGTTCCCCGAAGGGCTGACACCGGCTGCGCCTCAGCAGCCAGACAACCTCCCTCCCTCTGGTCGGGCACTGCAAGCCACACAGCCACTTGTGTCCCCTGTGTCCCTGGAGGCCGCAGCGCGTTTTGGGTTTTGGCGCGGACGGGCCCCTCTCGGCTTCCGTAGTCCATTTGCCCCGGAGCCTGCCAGAAACCTTGCCCCAGGGGCGGGCCCTGCTGAGTCCCCGAGTGCCTCCTGAGTTCCTGCCACCACCCTTGGGCCGGGATGTGGTGCCACCTTGTGCGTAGAAGCCCTGCACACAGGCAAGAAGCCCCTAGGCCCGCGGGCGCGCCCGACCCTGGAGCCCCCTGGCTGGCTGCAGCCACAGGGAACGGGGGTTCTGAGTTGGCAGCCCCCATTCCCGAAGCATCCACGGGCAGTTCCCCGAAGGGCTGACACCGGCTGCGCCTCAGCAGCCAGACAACCTCCCTCCCTCTGGTCGGGCACTGCAAGCCACACAGCCACTTGTGTCCCCTGTGTCCCCTGGAGGCCGCAGCGCGTTTTGGGTTTTGGCGTGGACGGGCCCCTCTCGGCTTCCGTAGTCCATTTGCCCCCGGAGCTTGCTAGACCCCTGGCCCCAGGGGCGGGCCCTGCTGAGTCCCCGAGCGCCTCCTGGGTTCCTGCCACCACCCTTGGGCCGGGATGAGGTGCCACCTTGTGCGTAGAAGCCCTGCACACAGGCAAGAAGCCCCTAGGCCCGCGGGCGCGCCCGAACCTGGAGCCCCCTGGCTGGCTGCAGCCACAGGGAACGGGGGTTCTGAGTTGGCAGCCCCCATTCCCGAAGCATCCACGGGCAGTTCCCCGAAGGGCTGACACCGGCTGCGCCTCAGCAGCCAGACAACCTCCCTCCCTCTGGTCGGGCACTGCAAGCCACACAGCCACTTGTGTCCCCTGTGTCCCTGGAGGCCGCAGCGCGTTTTGGGTTTTGGCGCGGACGGGCCCCTCTCGGCTTCCGTAGTCCATTTGCCCCGGAGCCTGCCAGACCCCTTGCCCCAGGGGCGGGCCCTGCTGAGTCCCTGAGTGCCTCCTGAGTTCCTGCCACCACCCTTGGGCCGGGATGTGGTGCCACCTTGTGCGTAGAAGCCCTGCACACAGGCAAGAAGCCCCCCAGGCCCGCGGGCGCGCCCGACCCTGGAGCCCCCTGGCTGGCTGCAGCCACAGGGAACGGGGGTTCTGAGTTGGCAGCCCCCATTCCCGAAGCATCCACGGGCAGTTCCCCGAAGGGCTGACACCGGCTGCGCCTCAGCAGCCAGACAACCTCCCTCCCTTTGGTCGGGCACTGCAAGCCACACAGCCACTTGTGTCCCCTGTGTCCCTGGAGGCCGCAGCGCGTTTTGGGTTTTGGCGCGGACGGGCCCCTCTCGGCTTCCGTAGTCCATTTGCCCCGGAGCCTGCCAGACCCCTGGCCCCAGAGGCGGGCCCTGCTGAGTCCCCGAGCGCCTCCTGAGTTCCTGCCACCACCCTTGGGCCGGGATGAGGTGCCACCTTGTGCGTAGAAGCCCTGCACACAGGCAAGAAGCCCCCCAGGCCCGCGGGCGCGCCCGACCCTGGAGCCCCCTGGCTGGCTGCAGCCACAGGGAACGGGGGTTCTGAGTTGGCAGCCCCCATTCCCGAAGCATCCACGGGCAGTTCCCCGAAGGGCTGACACCGGCTGCGCCTCAGCAGCCAGACAACCTCCCTCCCTCTGGTCGGGCACTGCAAGCCACACAGCCACTTGTGTCCCCTGTGTCCCTGGAGGCCGCAGCGCGTTTTGGGTTTTGGCGCGGACGGGCCCCTCTCGGCTTCCGTAGTCCATTTGCCCCGGAGCCTGCCAGACCCCTTGCCCCAGGGGCGGGCCCTGCTGAGTCCCTGAGTGCCTCCTGAGTTCCTGCCACCACCCTTGGGCCGGGATGTGGTGCCACCTTGTGCGTAGAAGCCCTGCACACAGGCAAGAAGCCCCCCAGGCCCGCGGGCGCGCCCGACCCTGGAGCCCCCTGGCTGGCTGCAGCCACAGGGAACGGGGGTTCTGAGTTGGCAGCCCCCATTCCCGAAGCATCCACGGGCAGTTCCCCGAAGGGCTGACACCGGCTGCGCCTCAGCAGCCAGACAACCTCCCTCCCTCTGGTCGGGCACTGCAAGCCACACAGCCACTTGTGTCCCCTGAGTCCCTGGAGGCCGCAGCGCGTTTTGGGTTTTGGCGCGGACGGGCCCCTCTCGGCTTCCGTAGTCCATTTGCCCCGGAGCCTGCCAGACCCCTTGCCCCAGGGGCGGGCCCTGCTGAGTCCCTGAGTGCCTCCTGAGTTCCTGCCACCACCCTTGGGCCGGGATGTGGTGCCACCTTGTGCGTAGAAGCCCTGCACACAGGCAAGAAGCCCCCCAGGCCCGCGGGCGCGCCCGACCCTGGAGCCCCCTGGCTGGCTGCAGCCACAGGGAACGGGGGTTCTGAGTTGGCAGCCCCCATTCCCGAAGCATCCACGGGCAGTTCCCCGAAGGGCTGACACCGGCTGCGCCTCAGCAGCCAGACAACCTCCCTCCCTCTGGTCGGGCACTGCAAGCCACACAGCCACTTGTGTCCCCTGTGTCCCTGGAGGCCGCAGCGCGTTTTGGGTTTTGGCGCGGACGGGCCCCTCTCGGCTTCCGTAGTCCATTTGCCCCGGAGCCTGCCAGACCCCTGGCCCCAGAGGCGGGCCCTGCTGAGTCCCCGAGCGCCTCCTGAGTTCCTGCCACCACCCTTGGGCCGGGATGAGGTGCCACCTTGTGCGTAGAAGCCCTGCACACAGGCAAGAAGCCCCCCAGGCCCGCGGGCGCGCCCGACCCTGGAGCCCCCTGGCTGGCTGCAGCCACAGGGAACGGGGGTTCTGAGTTGGCAGCCCCCATTCCCGAAGCATCCACGGGCAGTTCCCCGAAGGGCTGACACCGGCTGCGCCTCAGCAGCCAGACAACCTCCCTCCCTCTGGTCGGGCACTGCAAGCCACACAGCCACTTGTGTCCCCTGTGTCCCTGGAGGCCGCAGCGCGTTTTGGGTTTTGGCGCGGACGGGCCCCTCTCGGCTTCCGTAGTCCATTTGCCCCGGAGCCTGCCAGACCCCTTGCCCCAGGGGCGGGCCCTGCTGAGTCCCCGAGTGCCTCTTGAGTTCCTGCCACCACCCTTGGGCCGGGATGTGGTGCCACCTTGTGCGTAGAAGCCCTGCACACAGGCAAGAAGCCCCTAGGCCCGCGGGCGCGCCCGACCCTGGAGACCCTGGCTGGCTGCAGCTACAGGGAACGGGGGTTCTGAGTTGGCAGCCCCCATTCCCGAAGCATCCACGGGCAGTTCCCCGAAGGGCTGACACCGGCTGCGCATCAGCAGCCAGACAACCTCCCTCCCTCTGGTCGGGCACTGCAAGCCACACAGCCACTTGTGTCCCCTGTGTCCCTGGAGGCCGCAGCGCATTTTGGGTTTTGGCGCGGACGGGCCCCTCTCGGCTTCCGTAGTCCATTTGCCCCCGGAGCTTGCTAGACCCCTGGCCCCAGGGGCGGGCCCTGCTGAGTCCCCGAGCGCCTCCTGGGTTCCTGCCACCACCCTTGGGCCGGGATGAGGTGCCACCTTGTGCGTAGAAGCCCTGCACACAGGCAAGAAGCCCCTAGGCCCGCGGGCGCGCCCGACCCTGGAGCCCCCTGGCTGGCTGCAGCCACAGGGAACGGGGGTTCTGAGTTGGCAGCCCCCATTCCCGAAGCATCCACGGGCAGTTCCCCGAAGGGCTGACACCGGCTGCGCCTCAGCAGCCAGACAACCTCCCTCCCTCTGGTCGGGCACTGCAAGCCACACAGCCACTTGTGTCCCCTGTGTCCCTGGAGGCCGCAGCGCGTTTTGGGTTTTGGCGCGGACGGGCCCCTCTCGGCTTCCGTAGTCCATTTGCCCCGGAGCCTGCCAGACCCCTTGCCCCAGGGGCGGGCCCTGCTGAGTCCCTGAGTGCCTCCTGAGTTCCTGCCACCACCCTTGGGCCGGGATGTGGTGCCACCTTGTGCGTAGAAGCCCTGCACACAGGCAAGAAGCCCCCCAGGCCCGCGGGCGCGCCCGACCCTGGAGCCCCCTGGCTGGCTGCAGCCACAGGGAACGGGGGTTCTGAGTTGGCAGCCCCCATTCCCGAAGCATCCACGGGCAGTTCCCCGAAGGGCTGACACCGGCTGCGCCTCAGCAGCCAGACAACCTCCCTCCCTCTGGTCGGGCACTGCAAGCCACACAGCCACTTGTGTCCCCTGTGTCCCTGGAGGCCGCAGCGCGTTTTGGGTTTTGGCGCGGACGGGCCCCTCTCGGCTTCCGTAGTCCATTTGCCCCGGAGCCTGCCAGACCCCTGGCCCCAGAGGCGGGCCCTGCTGAGTCCCCGAGCGCCTCCTGAGTTCCTGCCACCACCCTTGGGCCGGGATGAGGTGCCACCTTGTGCGTAGAAGCCCTGCACACAGGCAAGAAGCCCCCCAGGCCCGCGGGCGCGCCCGACCCTGGAGCCCCCTGGCTGGCTGCAGCCACAGGGAACGGGGGTTCTGAGTTGGCAGCCCCCATTCCCGAAGCATCCACGGGCAGTTCCCCGAAGGGCTGACACCGGCTGCGCCTCAGCAGCCAGACAACCTCCCTCCCTCTGGTCGGGCACTGCAAGCCACACAGCCACTTGTGTCCCCTGTGTCCCTGGAGGCCGCAGCGCGTTTTGGGTTTTGGCGCGGACGGGCCCCTCTCGGCTTCCGTAGTCCATTTGCCCCGGAGCCTGCCAGACCCCTTGCCCCAGGGGCGGGCCCTGCTGAGTCCCCGAGTGCCTCCTGAGTTCCTGCCACCACCCTTGGGCCGGGATGTGGTGCCACCTTGTGCGTAGAAGCCCTGCACACAGGCAAGAAGCCCCTAGGCCCGCGGGCGCGCCCGACCCTGGAGCCCCCTGGCTGGCTGCAGCCACAGGGAACGGGGGTTCTGAGTTGGCAGCCCCCATTCCCGAAGCATCCACGGGCAGTTCCCCGAAGGGCTGACACCGGCTGCGCCTCAGCAGCCAGACAACCTCCCTCCCTCTGGTCGGGCACTGCAAGCCACACAGCCACTTGTGTCCCCTGTGTCCCTGGAGGCCGCAGTGCATTTTGGGTTTTGGCGCGGACGGGCCCCTCTCGGCTTCCGTAGTCCATTTGCCCCCGGAGCTTGCTAGACCCCTGGCCCCAGGGGCGGGCCCTGCTGAGTCCCCGAGCGCCTCCTGGGTTCCTGCCACCACCCTTGGGCCGGGATGAGGTGCCACCTTGTGCGTAGAAGCCCTGCACACAGGCAAGAAGCCCCTAGGCCCGCGGGCGCGCCCGACCCTGGAGCCCCCTGGCTGGCTGCAGCCACAGGGAACGGGGGTTCTGAGTTGGCAGCCCCCATTCCCGAAGCATCCACGGGCAGTTCCCCGAAGGGCTGACACCGGCTGCGCCTCAGCAGCCAGACAACCTCCCTCCCTCTGGTCGGGCACTGCAAGCCACACAGCCACTTGTGTCCCCTGTGTCCCTGGAGGCCGCAGCGCGTTTTGGGTTTTGGTGCGGACGGGCCCCTCTCGGCTTCCGTAGTCCATTTGCCCCGGAGCCTGCCAGACCCCTTGCCACAGGGGCGGGCCCTGCTGAGTCCCTGAGTGCCTCCTGAGTTCCTGCCACCACCCTTGGGCCGGGATGTGGTGCCACCTTGTGCGTAGAAGCCCTGCACACAGGCAAGAAGCCCCCCAGGCCCGCGGGCGCGCCCGACCCTGGAGCCCCCTGGCTGGCTGCAGCCACAGGGAACGGGGGTTCTGAGTTGGCAGCCCCCATTCCCGAAGCATCCACGGGCAGTTCCCCGAAGGGCTGACACCGGCTGCGCCTCAGCAGCCAGACAACCTCCCTCCCTCTGGTCGGGCACTGCAAGCCACACAGCCACTTGTGTCCCCTGTGTCCCTGGAGGCCGCAGCGCGTTTTGGGTTTTGGCGCGGACGGGCCCCTCTCGGCTTCCGTAGTCCATTTGCCCCGGAGCCTGCCAGACCCCTGGCCCCAGAGGCGGGCCCTGCTGAGTCCCCGAGCGCCTCCTGAGTTCCTGCCACCACCCTTGGGCCGGGATGAGGTGCCACCTTGTGCGTAGAAGCCCTGCACACAGGCAAGAAGCCCCCCAGGCCCGCGGGCGCGCCCGACCCTGGAGCCCCCTGGCTGGCTGCAGCCACAGGGAACGGGGGTTCTGAGTTGGCAGCCCCCATTCCCGAAGCATCCACGGGCAGTTCCCCGAAGGGCTGACACCGGCTGCGCCTCAGCAGCCAGACAACCTCCCTCCCTCTGGTCGGGCACTGCAAGCCACACAGCCACTTGTGTCCCCTGTGTCCCTGGAGGCCGCAGCGCGTTTTGGGTTTTGGCGTGGACGGGCCCCTCTCGGCTTCCGTAGTCCATTTGCCCCCGGAGCTTGCTAGACCCCTGGCCCCAGGGGCGGGCCCTGCTGAGTCCCCGAGCGCCTCCTGGGTTCCTGCCACCACCCTTGGGCCGGGATGAGGTGCCACCTTGTGCGTAGAAGCCCTGCACACAGGCAAGAAGCCCCTAGGCCCGCGGGCGCGCCCGACCCTGGAGCCCCCTGGCTGGCTGCAGCCACAGGGAACGGGGGTTCTGAGTTGGCAGCCCCCATTCCCGAAGCATCCACGGGCAGTTCCCCGAAGGGCTGACACCGGCTGCGCCTCAGCAGCCAGACAACCTCCCTCCCTCTGGTCGGGCACTGCAAGCCACACAGCCACTTGTGTCCCCTGTGTCCCTGGAGGCCGCAGCGCGTTTTGGGTTTTGGCGCGGACGGGCCCCTCTCGGCTTCCATAGTCCATTTGCCCCGGAGCCTGCCAGACCCCTTGCCCCAGGGGCGGGCCCTGCTGAGTCCCTGAGTGCCTCCTGAGTTCCTGCCACCACCCTTGGGCCGGGATGTGGTGCCACCTTGTGCGTAGAAGCCCTGCACACAGGCAAGAAGCCCCCCAGGCCCGCGGGCGCGCCCGACCCTGGAGCCCCCTGGCTGGCTGCAGCCACAGGGAACGGGGGTTCTGAGTTGGCAGCCCCCATTCCCGAAGCATCCACGGGCAGTTCCCCGAAGGGCTGACACCGGCTGCGCCTCAGCAGCCAGACAACCTCCCTCCCTTTGGTCGGGCACTGCAAGCCACACAGCCACTTGTGTCCCCTGTGTCCCTGGAGGCCGCAGCGCGTTTTGGGTTTTGGCGCGGACGGGCCCCTCTCGGCTTCCGTAGTCCATTTGCCCCGGAGCCTGCCAGACCCCTGGCCCCAGAGGCGGGCCCTGCTGAGTCCCCGAGCGCCTCCTGAGTTCCTGCCACCACCCTTGGGCCGGGATGAGGTGCCACCTTGTGCGTAGAAGCCCTGCACACAGGCAAGAAGCCCCCCAGGCCCGCGGGCGCGCCCGACCCTGGAGCCCCCTGGCTGGCTGCAGCCACAGGGAACGGGGGTTCTGAGTTGGCAGCCCCCATTCCCGAAGCATCCACGGGCAGTTCCCCGAAGGGCTGACACCGGCTGCGCCTCAGCAGCCAGACAACCTCCCTCCCTCTGGTCGGGCACTGCAAGCCACACAGCCACTTGTGTCCCCTGTGTCCCTGGAGGCCGCAGCGCGTTTTGGGTTTTGGCGCGGACGGGCCCCTCTCGGCTTCCGTAGTCCATTTGCCCCGGAGCCTGCCAGACCCCTTGCCCCAGGGGCGGGCCCTGCTGAGTCCCCGAGTGCCTCCTGAGTTCCTGCCACCACCCTTGGGCCGGGATGTGGTGCCACCTTGTGCGTAGAAGCCCTGCACACAGGCAAGAAGCCCCTAGGCCCGCGGGCGCGCCCGACCCTGGAGCCCCCTGGCTGGCTGCAGCCACAGGGAACGGGGGTTCTGAGTTGGCAGCCCCCATTCCCGAAGCATCCACGGGCAGTTCCCCGAAGGGCTGACACCGGCTGCGCCTCAGCAGCCAGACAACCTCCCTCCCTCTGGTCGGGCACTGCAAGCCACACAGCCACTTGTGTCCCCTGTGTCCCTGGAGGCCGCAGTGCATTTTGGGTTTTGGCGCGGACGGGCCCCTCTCGGCTTCCGTAGTCCATTTGCCCCCGGAGCTTGCTAGACCCCTGGCCCCAGGGGCGGGCCCTGCTGAGTCCCCGAGCGCCTCCTGGGTTCCTGCCACCACCCTTGGGCCGGGATGAGGTGCCACCTTGTGCGTAGAAGCCCTGCACACAGGCAAGAAGCCCCTAGGCCCGCGGGCGCGCCCGACCCTGGAGCCCCCTGGCTGGCTGCAGCCACAGGGAACGGGGGTTCTGAGTTGGCAGCCCCCATTCCCGAAGCATCCACGGGCAGTTCCCCGAAGGGCTGACACCGGCTGCGCCTCAGCAGCCAGACAACCTCCCTCCCTCTGGTCGGGCACTGCAAGCCACACAGCCACTTGTGTCCCCTGTGTCCCTGGAGGCCGCAGCGCGTTTTGGGTTTTGGTGCGGACGGGCCCCTCTCGGCTTCCGTAGTCCATTTGCCCCGGAGCCTGCCAGACCCCTTGCCACAGGGGCGGGCCCTGCTGAGTCCCTGAGTGCCTCCTGAGTTCCTGCCACCACCCTTGGGCCGGGATGTGGTGCCACCTTGTGCGTAGAAGCCCTGCACACAGGCAAGAAGCCCCCCAGGCCCGCGGGCGCGCCCGACCCTGGAGCCCCCTGGCTGGCTGCAGCCACAGGGAACGGGGGTTCTGAGTTGGCAGCCCCCATTCCCGAAGCATCCACGGGCAGTTCCCCGAAGGGCTGACACCGGCTGCGCCTCAGCAGCCAGACAACCTCCCTCCCTCTGGTCGGGCACTGCAAGCCACACAGCCACTTGTGTCCCCTGTGTCCCTGGAGGCCGCAGCGCGTTTTGGGTTTTGGCGCGGACGGGCCCCTCTCGGCTTCCGTAGTCCATTTGCCCCGGAGCCTGCCAGACCCCTGGCCCCAGAGGCGGGCCCTGCTGAGTCCCCGAGCGCCTCCTGAGTTCCTGCCACCACCCTTGGGCCGGGATGAGGTGCCACCTTGTGCGTAGAAGCCCTGCACACAGGCAAGAAGCCCCCCAGGCCCGCGGGCGCGCCCGACCCTGGAGCCCCCTGGCTGGCTGCAGCCACAGGGAACGGGGGTTCTGAGTTGGCAGCCCCCATTCCCGAAGCATCCACGGGCAGTTCCCCGAAGGGCTGACACCGGCTGCGCCTCAGCAGCCAGACAACCTCCCTCCCTCTGGTCGGGCACTGCAAGCCACACAGCCACTTGTGTCCCCTGTGTCCCTGGAGGCCGCAGCGCGTTTTGGGTTTTGGCGCGGACGGGCCCCTCTCGGCTTCCGTAGTCCATTTGCCCCGGAGCCTGCCAGACCCCTTGCCCCAGGGGCAGGCCCTGCTGAGTCCCTGAGTGCCTCCTGAGTTCCTGCCACCACCCTTGGCCGGGATGTGGTGCCACCTTGTGCGTAGAAGCCCTGCACACAGGCAAGAAGCCCCCCAGGCCCGCGGGCGCGCCCGACCCTGGAGCCCCCTGGCTGGCTGCAGCCACAGGGAACGGGGGTTCTGAGTTGGCCGCCCCCATTCCCGAAGCATCCACGGGCAGTTCCCCGAAGGGCTGACACCGGCTGCGCCTCAGCAGCCAGACAACCTCCCTCCCTCTGGTCGGGCACTGCAAGCCACACATCCACTTGTGTCCCCTTTGTCCCTGGAGGCCGCAGCGCGTTTTGGGTTTTGGCGCGGACGGGCCCCTCTCGGCTTCCGGAGTCCATTTGCCCTGGAGCCTGCCAGACCCCTGGCCCCAGAGGCGGGCCCTGCTGAGTCCCCGAGCGCCTCCTGAGTTCCTGCCACCACCCTTGGGCCGGGATGAGGTGCCACCTTGTGCGTAGAAGCCCTGCACACAGGCAAGAAGCCCCCCAGGCCCGCGGGCGCGCCCGACCCTGGAGCCCCCTGGCTGGCTGCAGCCACAGGGAACGGGGGTTCTGAGTTGGCAGCCCCCATTCCCGAAGCATCCACGGGCAGTTCCCCGAAGGGCTGACACCGGCTGCGCCTCAGCAGCCAGACAACCTCCCTCCCTCTGGTCGGGCACTGCAAGCCACACAGCCACTTGTGTCCCCTGTGTCCCTGGAGGCCGCAGCGCGTTTTGGGTTTTGGCGTGGACGGGCCCCTCTCGGCTTCCGTAGTCCATTTGCCCCGGAGCCTGCCAGACCCCTTGCCCCAGGGGCGGGCCCTGCTGAGTCCCCGAGTGCCTCCTGAGTTCCTGCCACCACCCTTGGGCCGGGATGTGGTGCCACCTTGTGCGTAGAAGCCCTGCACACAGGCAAGAAGCCCCCCAGGCCCGCGGGCGCGCCCGACCCTGGAGCCCCCTGGCTGGCTGCAGCCACAGGGAACGGGGGTTCTGAGTTGGCAGCCCCCCAATCCCGAAGCATCCACGGGCAGTTCCCCGAAGGGCTGACACCGGCTGCGCCTCAGCAGCCAGACAACCTCCCTCCCTCTGGTCGGGCACTGCAAGCCACACAGCCACTTGTGTCCCCTGTGTCCCTGGAGGCCGCAGCGCGTTTTGGGTTTTGGCGCGGACGGGCCCCTCTCGGCTTCCGTAGTCCATTTGCCCCGGAGCCTGCCAGACCCCTTGCCCCAGGGGCGGGCCCTGCTGAGTCCCCGAGTGCCTCCTGAGTTCCTGCCACCACCCTTGGGCCGGGATGTGGTGCCACCTTGTGCGTAGAAGCCCTGCACACAGGCAAGAAGCCCCTAGGCCCGCGGGCGCGCCCGACCCTGGAGCCCCCTGGCTGGCTGCAGCCACAGGGAACGGGGGTTCTGAGTTGGCAGCCCCCATTCCCGAAGCATCCACGGGCAGTTCCCCGAAGGGCTGACACCGGCTGCGCCTCAGCAGCCAGACAACCTCCCTCCCTCTGGTCGGGCACTGCAAGCCACACAGCCACTTGTGTCCCCTGTGTCCCTGGAGGCCGCAGCGCGTTTTGGGTTTTGGTGCGGACGGGCCCCTCTCGGCTTCCGTAGTCCATTTGCCCCGGAGCCTGCCAGACCCCTTGCCCCAGGGGCGGGCCCTGCTGAGTCCCTGAGTGCCTCCTGAGTTCCTGCCACCACCCTTGGGCCGGGATGTGGTGCCACCTTGTGCGTAGAAGCCCTGCACACAGGCAAGAAGCCCCCCAGGCCCGCGGGCGCGCCCGACCCTGGAGCCCCCTGGCTGGCTGCAGCCACAGGGAACGGGGGTTCTGAGTTGGCAGCCCCCATTCCCGAAGCATCCACGTGCAGTTCCCCGAAGGGCTGACACCGGCTGCGCCTCAGCAGCCAGACAACCTCCCTCCCTCTGGTCGGGCACTGCAAGCCACACAGCCACTTGTGTCCCCTGTGTCCCTGGAGGCCGCAGCGCGTTTTGGGTTTTGGCGCGGACGGGCCCCTCTCGGCTTCCGTAGTCCATTTGCCCCGGAGCCTGCCAGACCCCTGGCCCCAGAGGCGGGCCCTGCTGAGTCCCCGAGCGCCTCCTGAGTTCCTGCCACCACCCTTGGGCCGGGATGAGGTGCCACCTTGTGCGTAGAAGCCCTGCACACAGGCAAGAAGCCCCCCAGGCCCGCGGGCGCGCCCGACCCTGGAGCCCCCTGGCTGGCTGCAGCCACAGGGAACGGGGGTTCTGAGTTGGCAGCCCCCATTCCCGAAGCATCCACGGGCAGTTCCCCGAAGGGCTGACACCGGCTGCGCCTCAGCAGCCAGACAACCTCCCTCCCTCTGGTCGGGCACTGCAAGCCACACAGCCACTTGTGTCCCCTGTGTCCCTGGAGGCCGCAGCGCGTTTTGGGTTTTGGCGCGGACGGGCCCCTCTCGGCTTCCGTAGTCCATTTGCCCCGGAGCCTGCCAGACCCCTTGCCCCAGGGGCGGGCCCTGCTGAGTCCCCGAGTGCCTCTTGAGTTCCTGCCACCACCCTTGGGCCGGGATGTGGTGCCACCTTGTGCGTAGAAGCCCTGCACACAGGCAAGAAGCCCCTAGGCCCGCGGGCGCGCCCGACCCTGGAGCCCCCTGGCTGGCTGCAGCCACAGGGAACGGGGGTTCTGAGTTGACAGCCCCCATTCCCGAAGCATCCACGGGCAGTTCCCCGAAGGGCTGACACCGGCTGCGCATCAGCAGCCAGACAACCTCCCTCCCTCTGGTCGGGCACTGCAAGCCACACAGCCACTTGTGTCCCCTGTGTCCCTGGAGGCCGCAGCGCATTTTGGGTTTTGGCGCGGACGGGCCCCTCTCGGCTTCCGTAGTCCATTTGCCCCCGGAGCTTGCTAGACCCCTGGCCCCAGGGGCGGGCCCTGCTGAGTCCCCGAGCGCCTCCTGGGTTCCTGCCACCACCCTTGGGCCGGGATGAGGTGCCACCTTGTGCGTAGAAGCCCTGCACACAGGCAAGAAGCCCCTAGGCCCGCGGGCGCGCCCGACCCTGGAGCCCCCTGGCTGGCTGCAGCCACAGGGAACGGGGGTTCTGAGTTGGCAGCCCCCATTCCCGAAGCATCCACGGGCAGTTCCCCGAAGGGCTGACACCGGCTGCGCCTCAGCAGCCAGACAACCTCCCTCCCTCTGGTCGGGCACTGCAAGCCACACAGCCACTTGTGTCCCCTGTGTCCCTGGAGGCCGCAGCGCGTTTTGGGTTTTGGCGCGGACGGGCCCCTCTCGGCTTCCGTAGTCCATTTGCCCCGGAGCCTGCCAGACCCCTTGCCCCAGGGGCGGGCCCTGTTGAGTCCCTGAGTGCCTCCTGAGTTCCTGCCACCACCCTTGGGCCGGGATGTGGTGCCACCTTGTGCGTAGAAGCCCTGCACACAGGCAAGAAGCCCCCCAGGCCCGCGGGCGCGCCCGACCCTGGAGCCCCCTGGCTGGCTGCAGCCACAGGGAACGGGGGTTCTGAGTTGGCAGCCCCCATTCCCGAAGCATCCACGGGCAGTTCCCCGAAGGGCTGACACCGGCTGCGCCTCAGCAGCCAGACAACCTCCCTCCCTCTGGTCGGGCACTGCAAGCCACACAGCCACTTGTGTCCCCTGTGTCCCTGGAGGCCGCAGCGCGTTTTGGGTTTTGGCGCGGACGGGCCCCTCTCGGCTTCCGTAGTCCATTTGCCCCGGAGCCTGCCAGACCCCTGGCCCCAGAGGCGGGCCCTGCTGAGTCCCCGAGCGCCTCCTGAGTTCCTGCCACCACCCTTGGGCCGGGATGAGGTGCCACCTTGTGCGTAGAAGCCCTGCACACAGGCAAGAAGCCCCCCAGGCCCGCGGGCGCGCCCGACCCTGGAGCCCCCTGGCTGGCTGCAGCCACAGGGAACGGGGGTTCTGAGTTGGCAGCCCCCATTCCCGAAGCATCCACGGGCAGTTCCCCGAAGGGCTGACACCGGCTGCGCCTCAGCAGCCAGACAACCTCCCTCCCTCTGGTCGGGCACTGCAAGCCACACAGCCACTTGTGTCCCCTGTGTCCCTGGAGGCCGCAGCGCGTTTTGGGTTTTGGCGCGGACGGGCCCCTCTCGGCTTCCGTAGTCCATTTGCCCCGGAGCCTGCCAGACCCCTTGCCCCAGGGGCGGGCCCTGCTGAGTCCCCGAGTGCCTCCTGAGTTCCTGCCACCACCCTTGGGCCGGGATGTGGTGCCACCTTGTGCGTAGAAGCCCTGCACACAGGCAAGAAGCCCCTAGGCCCGCGGGCGCGCCCGACCCTGGAGCCCCCTGGCTGGCTGCAGCCACAGGGAACGGGGGTTCTGAGTTGGCAGCCCCCATTCCCGAAGCATCCACGGGCAGTTCCCCGAAGGGCTGACACCGGCTGCGCCTCAGCAGCCAGACAACCTCCCTCCCTCTGGTCGGGCACTGCAAGCCACACAGCCACTTGTGTCCCCTGTGTCCCTGGAGGCCGCAGTGCATTTTGGGTTTTGGCGCGGACGGGCCCCTCTCGGCTTCCGTAGTCCATTTGCCCCCGGAGCTTGCTAGACCCCTGGCCCCAGGGGCGGGCCCTGCTGAGTCCCCGAGCGCCTCCTGGGTTCCTGCCACCACCCTTGGGCCGGGATGAGGTGCCACCTTGTGCGTAGAAGCCCTGCACACAGGCAAGAAGCCCCTAGGCCCGCGGGCGCGCCCGACCCTGGAGCCCCCTGGCTGGCTGCAGCCACAGGGAACGGGGGTTCTGAGTTGGCAGCCCCCATTCCCGAAGCATCCACGGGCAGTTCCCCGAAGGGCTGACACCGGCTGCGCCTCAGCAGCCAGACAACCTCCCTCCCTCTGGTCGGGCACTGCAAGCCACACAGCCACTTGTGTCCCCTGTGTCCCTGGAGGCCGCAGCGCGTTTTGGGTTTTGGCGCGGACGGGCCCCTCTCGGCTTCCGTAGTCCATTTGCCCCGGAGCCTGCCAGACCCCTTGCCCCAGGGGCGGGCCCTGCTGAGTCCCTGAGTGCCTCCTGAGTTCCTGCCACCACCCTTGGGCCGGGATGTGGTGCCACCTTGTGCGTAGAAGCCCTGCACACAGGCAAGAAGCCCCCCAGGCCCGCGGGCGCGCCCGACCCTGGAGCCCCCTGGCTGGCTGCAGCCACAGGGAACGGGGGTTCTGAGTTGGCAGCCCCCATTCCCGAAGCATCCACGGGCAGTTCCCCGAAGGGCTGACACCGGCTGCGCCTCAGCAGCCAGACAACCTCCCTCCCTCTGGTCGGGCACTGCAAGCCACACAGCCACTTGTGTCCCCTGTGTCCCTGGAGGGCGCAGCGCGTTTTGGGTTTTGGCGCGGACGGGCCCCTCTCGGCTTCCGTAGTCCATTTGCCCCAGAGCCTGCCAGACCCCTTGCCCCAGGGGCGGGCCCTGCTGAGTCCCTGAGTGCCTCCTGAGTTCCTGCACCACCCTTGGGCCGGGATGTGGTGCCACCTTGTGCGTAGAAGCCCTGCACACAGGCAAGAAGCCCCCCAGGCCCGCGGGCGCGCCCGACCCTGGAGCCCCCTGGCTGGCTGCAGCCACAGGGAACGGGGGTTCTGAGTTGGCAGCCCCCATTCCCGAAGCATCCACGGGCAGTTCCCCGAAGGGCTGACACCGGCTGCGCCTCAGCAGCCAGACAACCTCCCTCCCTCTGGTCGGGCACTGCAAGCCACACAGCCACTTGTGTCCCCTGTGTCCCTGGAGGGCGCAGCGCGTTTTGGGTTTTGGCGCGGACGGGCCCCTCTCGGCTTCCGTAGTCCATTTGCCCCGGAGCCTGCCAGACCCCTTGCCCCAGGGGCGGGCCCTGCTGAGTCCCCGAGTGCCTCTTGAGTTCCTGCCACCACCCTTGGGCCGGGATGTGGTGCCACCTTGTGCGTAGAAGCCCTGCACACAGGCAAGAAGCCCCTAGGCCCGCGGGCGCGCCCGACCCTGGAGCCCCCTGGCTGGCTGCAGCCACAGGGAACGGGGGTTCTGAGTTGACAGCCCCCATTCCCGAAGCATCCACGGGCAGTTCCCCGAAGGGCTGACACCGGCTGCGCATCAGCAGCCAGACAACCTCCCTCCCTCTGGTCGGGCACTGCAAGCCACACAGCCACTTGTGTCCCCTGTCCCTGGAGGCCGCAGCGCATTTTGGGTTTTGGCGCGGACGGGCCCCTCTCGGCTTCCGTAGTCCATTTGCCCCCGGAGCTTGCTAGACCCCTGGCCCCAGGGGCGGGCCCTGCTGAGTCCCCGAGCGCCTCCTGGGTTCCTGCCACCACCCTTGGGCCGGGATGAGGTGCCACCTTGTGCGTAGAAGCCCTGCACACAGGCAAGAAGCCCCTAGGCCCGCGGGCGCGCCCGACCCTGGAGCCCCCTGGCTGGCTGCAGCCACAGGGAACGGGGGTTCTGAGTTGGCAGCCCCCATTCCCGAAGCATCCACGGGCAGTTCCCCGAAGGGCTGACACCGGCTGCGCCTCAGCAGCCAGACAACCTCCCTCCCTCTGGTCGGGCACTGCAAGCCACACAGCCACTTGTGTCCCCTGTGTCCCTGGAGGCCGCAGCGCGTTTTGGGTTTTGGCGCGGACGGGCCCCTCTCGGCTTCCGTAGTCCATTTGCCCCGGAGCCTGCCAGACCCCTTGCCCCAGGGGCGGGCCCTGTTGAGTCCCTGAGTGCCTCCTGAGTTCCTGCCACCACCCTTGGGCCGGGATGTGGTGCCACCTTGTGCGTAGAAGCCCTGCACACAGGCAAGAAGCCCCCAGGCCCGCGGGCGCGCCCGACCCTGGAGCCCCCTGGCTGGCTGCAGCCACAGGGAACGGGGGTTCTGAGTTGGCAGCCCCCATTCCCGAAGCATCCACGGGCAGTTCCCCGAAGGGCTGACACCGGCTGCGCCTCAGCAGCCAGACAACCTCCCTCCCTCTGGTCGGGCACTGCAAGCCACACAGCCACTTGTGTCCCCTGTGTCCCTGGAGGCCGCAGCGCGTTTTGGGTTTTGGCGCGGACGGGCCCCTCTCGGCTTCCGTAGTCCATTTGCCCCGGAGCCTGCCAGACCCCTGGCCCCAGAGGCGGGCCCTGCTGAGTCCCCGAGCGCCTCCTGAGTTCCTGCCACCACCCTTGGGCCGGGATGAGGTGCCACCTTGTGCGTAGAAGCCCTGCACACAGGCAAGAAGCCCCCCAGGCCCGCGGGCGCGCCCGACCCTGGAGCCCCCTGGCTGGCTGCAGCCACAGGGAACGGGGGTTCTGAGTTGGCAGCCCCCATTCCCGAAGCATCCACGGGCAGTTCCCCGAAGGGCTGACACCGGCTGCGCCTCAGCAGCCAGACAACCTCCCTCCCTCTGGTCGGGCACTGCAAGCCACACAGCCACTTGTGTCCCCTGTGTCCCTGGAGGCCGCAGCGCGTTTTGGGTTTTGGCGCGGACGGGCCCCTCTCGGCTTCCGTAGTCCATTTGCCCCGGAGCCTGCCAGACCCCTTGCCCCAGGGGCGGGCCCTGCTGAGTCCCCGAGTGCCTCCTGAGTTCCTGCCACCACCCTTGGGCCGGGATGTGGTGCCACCTTGTGCGTAGAAGCCCTGCACACAGGCAAGAAGCCCCTAGGCCCGCGGGCGCGCCCGACCCTGGAGCCCCCTGGCTGGCTGCAGCCACAGGGAACGGGGGTTCTGAGTTGGCAGCCCCCATTCCCGAAGCATCCACGGGCAGTTCCCCGAAGGGCTGACACCGGCTGCGCCTCAGCAGCCAGACAACCTCCCTCCCTCTGGTCGGGCACTGCAAGCCACACAGCCACTTGTGTCCCCTGTGTCCCTGGAGGCCGCAGTGCATTTTGGGTTTTGGCGCGGACGGGCCCCTCTCGGCTTCCGTAGTCCATTTGCCCCCGGAGCTTGCTAGACCCCTGGCCCCAGGGGCGGGCCCTGCTGAGTCCCCGAGCGCCTCCTGGGTTCCTGCCACCACCCTTGGGCCGGGATGAGGTGCCACCTTGTGCGTAGAAGCCCTGCACACAGGCAAGAAGCCCCTAGGCCCGCGGGCCGCGCCCGACCCTGGAGCCCCCTGGCTGGCTGCAGCCACAGGGAACGGGGGTTCTGAGTTGGCAGCCCCCATTCCCGAAGCATCCACGGGCAGTTCCCCGAAGGGCTGACACCGGCTGCGCCTCAGCAGCCAGACAACCTCCCTCCCTCTGGTCGGGCACTGCAAGCCACACAGCCACTTGTGTCCCCTGTGTCCCTGGAGGCCGCAGCGCGTTTTGGGTTTTGGCGCGGACGGGCCCCTCTCGGCTTCCGTAGTCCATTTGCCCCGGAGCCTGCCAGACCCCTTGCCCCAGGGGCGGGCCCTGCTGAGTCCCTGAGTGCCTCCTGAGTTCCTGCCACCACCCTTGGGCCGGGATGTGGTGCCACCTTGTGCGTAGAAGCCCTGCACACAGGCAAGAAGCCCCCCAGGCCCGCGGGCGCGCCCGACCCTGGAGCCCCCTGGCTGGCTGCAGCCACAGGGAACGGGGGTTCTGAGTTGGCAGCCCCCATTCCCGAAGCATCCACGGGCAGTTCCCCGAAGGGCTGACACCGGCTGCGCCTCAGCAGCCATACAACCTCCCTCCCTCTGGTCGGGCACTGCAAGCCACACAGCCACTTGTGTCCCCTGTGTCCCTGGAGGCCGCAGCGCGTTTTGGGTTTTGGCGCGGACGGGCCCCTCTCGGCTTCCGTAGTCCATTTGCCCCAGAGCCTGCCAGACCCCTTGCCCCAGGGGCGGGCCCTGCTGAGTCCCTGAGTGCCTCCTGAGTTCCTGCACCACCCTTGGGCCGGGATGTGGTGCCACCTTGTGCGTAGAAGCCCTGCACACAGGCAAGAAGCCCCCCAGGCCCGCGGGCGCGCCCGACCCTGGAGCCCCCTGGCTGGCTGCAGCCACAGGGAACGGGGGTTCTGAGTTGGCAGCCCCCATTCCCGAAGCATCCACGGGCAGTTCCCCGAAGGGCTGACACCGGCTGCGCCTCAGCAGCCAGACAACCTCCCTCCCTCTGGTCGGGCACTGCAAGCCACACAGCCACTTGTGTCCCCTGTGTCCCTGGAGGCCGCAGCGCGTTTTGGGTTTTGGCGCGGACGGGCCCCTCTCGGCTTCCGTAGTCCATTTGCCCCGGAGCCTGCCAGACCCCTGGCCACAGAGGCGGGCCCTGCTGAGTCCCCGAGCGCCTCCTGAGTTCCTGCCACCACCCTTGGGCCGGGATGAGGTGCCACCTTGTGCGTAGAAGCCCTGCACACAGGCAAGAAGCCCCCCAGGCCCGCGGGCGCGCCCGACCCTGGAGCCCCCTGGCTGGCTGCAGCCACAGGGAACGGGGGTTCTGAGTTGGCAGCCCCCATTCCCGAAGCATCCACGGGCAGTTCCCCGAAGGGCTGACACCGGCTGCGCCTCAGCAGCCAGACAACCTCCCTCCCTCTGCTCGGGCACTGCAAGCCACACAGCCACTTGTGTCCCCTGTGTCCCTGGAGGCCGCAGCGCGTTTTGGGTTTTGGCGCGGACGGGCCCCTCTCGGCTTCCGTAGTCCATTTGCCCCGGAGCCTGCCAGACCCCTTGCCCCAGGGGCGGGCCCTGCTGAGTCCCCGAGTGCCTCTTGAGTTCCTGCCACCACCCTTGGGCCGGGATGTGGTGCCACCTTGTGCGTAGAAGCCCTGCACACAGGCAAGAAGCCCCTAGGCCCGCGGGCGCGCCCGACCCTGGAGCCCCCTGGCTGGCTGCAGCCACAGGGAACGGGGGTTCTGAGTTGGCAGCCCCCATTCCCGAAGCATCCACGGGCAGTTCCCCGAAGGGCTGACACCGGCTGCGCCTCAGCAGCCAGACAACCTCCCTCCCTCTGGTCGGGCACTGCAAGCCACACAGCCACTTGTGTCCCCTGTGTCCCTGGAGGCCGCAGCGCATTTTGGGTTTTGGCGCGGACGGGCCCCTCTCGGCTTCCGTAGTCCATTTGCCCCCGGAGCTTGCTAGACCCCTGGCCCCAGGGGCGGGCCCTGCTGAGTCCCCGAGCGCCTCCTGGGTTCCTGCCACCACCCTTGGGCCGGGATGAGGTGCCACCTTGTGCGTAGAAGCCCTGCACACAGGCAAGAAGCCCCTAGGCCCGCGGGCGCGCCCGACCCTGGAGCCCCCTGGCTGGCTGCAGCCACAGGGAACGGGGGTTCTGAGTTGGCAGCCCCCATTCCCGAAGCATCCACGGGCAGTTCCCCGAAGGGCTGACACCGGCTGCGCCTCAGCAGCCAGACAACCTCCCTCCCTCTGGTCGGGCACTGCAAGCCACACAGCCACTTGTGTCCCCTGTGTCCCTGGAGGCCGCAGCGCGTTTTGGGTTTTGGCGCGGACGGGCCCCTCTCGGCTTCCGTAGTCCATTTGCCCCGGAGCCTGCCAGACCCCTGGCCCCAGAGGCGGGCCCTGCTGAGTCCCCGAGCGCCTCCTGAGTTCCTGCCACCACCCTTGGGCCGGGATGAGGTGCCACCTTGTGCGTAGAAGCCCTGCACACAGGCAAGAAGCCCCCCAGGCCCGCGGGCGCGCCCGACCCTGGAGCCCCCTGGCTGGCTGCAGCCACAGGGAACGGGGGTTCTGAGTTGGCAGCCCCCATTCCCGAAGCATCCACGGGCAGTTCCCCGAAGGGCTGACACCGGCTGCGCCTCAGCAGCCAGACAACCTCCCTCCCTCTGGTCGGGCACTGCAAGCCACACAGCCACTTGTGTCCCCTGTGTCCCTGGAGGCCGCAGCGCGTTTTGGGTTTTGGCGCGGACGGGCCCCTCTCGGCTTCCGTAGTCCATTTGCCCCGGAGCCTGCCAGACCCCTTGCCCCAGGGGCGGGCCCTGCTGAGTCCCCGAGTGCCTCCTGAGTTCCTGCCACCACCCTTGGGCCGGGATGTGGTGCCACCTTGTGCGTAGAAGCCCTGCACACAGGCAAGAAGCCCCTAGGCCCGCGGGCGCGCCCGACCCTGGAGCCCCCTGGCTGGCTGCAGCCACAGGGAACGGGGGTTCTGAGTTGGCAGCCCCCATTCCCGAAGCATCCACGGGCAGTTCCCCGAAGGGCTGACACCGGCTGCGCCTCAGCAGCCAGACAACCTCCCTCCCTCTGGTCGGGCACTGCAAGCCACACAGCCACTTGTGTCCCCTGTGTCCCTGGAGGCCGCAGTGCATTTTGGGTTTTGGCGCGGACGGGCCCCTCTCGGCTTCCGTAGTCCATTTGCCCCCGGAGCTTGCTAGACCCCTGGCCCCAGGGGCGGGCCCTGCTGAGTCCCCGAGCGCCTCCTGGGTTCCTGCCACCACCCTTGGGCCGGGATGAGGTGCCACCTTGTGCGTAGAAGCCCTGCACACAGGCAAGAAGCCCCTAGGCCCGCGGGCGCGCCCGACCCTGGAGCCCCCTGGCTGGCTGCAGCCACAGGGAACGGGGGTTCTGAGTTGGCAGCCCCCATTCCCGAAGCATCCACGGGCAGTTCCCCGAAGGGCTGACACCGGCTGCGCCTCAGCAGCCAGACAACCTCCCTCCCTCTGGTCGGGCACTGCAAGCCACACAGCCACTTGTGTCCCCTGTGTCCCTGGAGGCCGCAGCGCGTTTTGGGTTTTGGTGCGGACGGGCCCCTCTCGGCTTCCGTAGTCCATTTGCCCCGGAGCCTGCCAGACCCCTTGCCCCAGGGGCGGGCCCTGCTGAGTCCCTGAGTGCCTCCTGAGTTCCTGCCACCACCCTTGGGCCGGGATGTGGTGCCACCTTGTGCGTAGAAGCCCTGCACACAGGCAAGAAGCCCCCCAGGCCCGCGGGCGCGCCCGACCCTGGAGCCCCCTGGCTGGCTGCAGCCACAGGGAACGGGGGTTCTGAGTTGGCAGCCCCCATTCCCGAAGCATCCACGGGCAGTTCCCCGAAGGGCTGACACCGGCTGCGCCTCAGCAGCCAGACAACCTCCCTCCCTCTGGTCGGGCACTGCAAGCCACACAGCCACTTGTGTCCCCTTTGTCCCTGGAGGCCGCAGCGCGTTTTGGGTTTTGGCGCGGACGGGCCCCTCTCGGCTTCCGTAGTCCATTTGCCCTGGAGCCTGCCAGACCCCTGGCCCCAGAGGCGGGCCCTGCTGAGTCACCGAGCGCCTCCTGAGTTCCTGCCACCACCCTTGGGCCGGGATGAGGTGCCACCTTGTGGTTAGAAGCCCTGCACACAGGCAAGAAGCCCCCCAGGCCCGCGGGCGCGCCCGACCCTGGAGCCCCCTGGCTGGCTGCAGCCACAGGGAACGGGGGTTCTGAGTTGGCAGCCCCCATTCCCGAAGCATCCACGGGCAGTTCCCCGAAGGGCTGACACCGGCTGCGCCTCAGCAGCCAGACAACCTCCCTCCCTCTGGTCGGGCACTGCAAGCCACACAGCCACTTGTGTCCCCTGTGTCCCTGGAGGCCGCAGCGCGTTTTGGGTTTTGGCGTGGACGGGCCCCTCTCGGCTTCCGTAGTCCATTTGCCCCGGAGCCTGCCAGACCCCTTGCCCCAGGGGCGGGCCCTGCTGAGTCCCTGAGTGCCTCCTGAGTTCCTGCCACCACCCTTGGGCCGGGATGTGGTGCCACCTTGTGCGTAGAAGCCCTGCACACAGGCAAGAAGCCCCCCAGGCCCGCAGGCGCGCCCGACCCTGGAGCCCCCTGGCTGGCTGCAGCCACAGGGAACGGGGGTTCTGAGTTGGCAGCCCCCAATCCCGAAGCATCCACGGGCAGTTCCCCGAAGGGCTGACACCGGCTGCGCCTCAGCAGCCAGACAACCTCCCTCCCTCTGGTCGGGCACTGCAAGCCACACAGCCACTTGTGTCCCCTGTGTCCCTGGAGGCCGCAGCGCGTTTTGGGTTTTGGCGCGGACGGGCCCCTCTCGGCTTCCGTAGTCCATTTGCCCCGGAGCCTGCCAGACCCCTTGCCCCAGGGGCGGGCCCTGCTGAGTCCCCGAGTGCCTCCTGAGTTCCTGCCACCACCCTTGGGCCGGGATGTGGTGCCACCTTGTGCGTAGAAGCCCTGCACACAGGCAAGAAGCCCCCCAGGCCCGCGGGCGCGCCCGACCCTGGAGACCCCTGGCTGGCTGCAGCCACAGGGAACGGCGGTTCTGAGTTGGCAGCCCCCATTCCCGAAGCATCCACGGGCAGTTCCCCGAAGGGCTGACACCGGCTGCGCCTCAGCAGCCAGACAACCTCCCTCCCTCTGGTCGGGCACTGCAAGCCACACAGCCACTTGTGTCCCCTGTGTCCCTGGAGGCCGCAGCGCGTTTTGGGTTTTGGCGCGGACGGGCCCCTCTCGGCTTCCGTAGTCCATTTGCCCCGGAGCCTGCCAGACCCCTGGCCCCAGGGGCGGGCCCTGCTGAGTCCCCGAGTGCCTCCTGAGTTCCTGCCACCACCCTTGGGCCGGGATGTGGTGCCACCTTGTGCGTAGAAGCCCTGCACACAGGCAAGAAGCCCCTAGGCCCGCGGGCGCGCCCGACCCTGGAGCCCCCTGGCTGGCTGCAGCCACAGGGAACGGGGGTTCTGAGTTGGCAGCCCCCATTCCCGAAGCATCCACGGGCAGTTCCCCGAAGGGCTGACACCGGCTGCGCCTCAGCAGCCAGCCAACCTCCCTCCCTCTGGTCGGGCACTGCAAGCCACACAGCCACTTGTGTCCCCTGTGTCCCTGGAGGCCGCAGCGCGTTTTGGGTTTTGGCGCGGACGGGCCCCTCTCGGCTTCCGTAGTCCATTTGCCCCGGAGCCTGCCAGACCCCTTGCCCCAGGGGCGGGCCCTGCTGAGTCCCCGAGTGCCTCCTGAGTTCCTGCCACCACCCTTGGGCCGGGATGTGGTGCCACCTTGTGCGTAGAAGCCCTGCACACAGGCAAGAAACCCCTAGGCCCGCGGGCGCGCCCGACCCTGGAGCCCCCTGGCTGGCTGCAGCCACAGGGAACGGGGGTTCTGAGTTGGCAGCCCCCATTCCCGAAGCATCCACGGGCAGTTCCCCGAAGGGCTGACACCGGCTGCGCCTCAGCAGCCAGACAACCTCCCTCCCTCTGGTCGGGCACTGCAAGCCACACAGCCACTTGTGTCCCCTGTGTCCCTGGAGGCCGCAGCGCGTTTTGGGTTTTGGCGCGGACGGGCCCCTCTCGGCTTCCGTAGTCCATTTGCCCCCGGAGCTTGCCAGACCCCTGGCCCCAGGGGCGGGCCCTGCTGAGTCCCCGAGCGCCTCCTGGGTTCCTGCGACCACCCTTGGGCCGGGATGAGGTGCCACCTTGTGCGTAGAAGCCCTGCACACAGGCAAGAAGCCCCTAGGCCCGCGGGCGCGCCCGACCCTGGAGCCCCCTGGCTGGCTGCAGCCACAGGGAACGGGGGTTCTGAGTTGGCAGCCCCCATTCCCGAAGCATCCACGGGCAGTTCCCCGAAGGGCTGACACCGGCTGCGCCTCAGCAGCCAGACAACCTCCCTCCCTCTGGTCGGGCACTGCAAGCCACACAGCCACTTGTGTCCCTGGAGGCCGCAGCGCGTTTTGGGTTTTGGCGCGGACGGGCCCCTCTCGGCTTCCGTAGTCCATTTGCCCCGGAGCCTGCCAGACCCCTTGCCCCAGGGGCGGGCCCTGCTGAGTCCCTGAGTGCCTCCTGAGTTCCTGCCACCACCCTTGGGCCGGGATGTGGTGCCACCTTGTGCGTAGAAGCCCTGCACACAGGCAAGAAGCCCCCCAGGCCCGCGGGCGCGCCCGACCCTGGAGCCCCCTGGCTGGCTGCAGCCACAGGGAACGGGGGTTCTGAGTTGGCAGCCCCCATTCCCAAAGCATCCACGGGCAGTTCCCCGAAGGGCTGACACCGGCTGCGCCTCAGCAGCCAGACAACCTCCCTCCCTCTGGTCGGGGACTGCAAGCCACACAGCCACTTGTGTCCCCTGTGTCCCTGGAGGCCGCAGCGCGTTTTGGGTTTTGGCGCGGACGGGCCCCTCTCGGCTTCCGTAGTCCATTTGCCCCGGAGCCTGCCAGACCCCTGGCCCCATAGGCGGGCCCTGCTGAGTCCCCGAGCGCCTCCTGAGTTCCTGCCACCACCCTTGGGCCGGGATGAGGTGCCACCTTGTGCGTAGAAGCCCTGCACACAGGCAAGAAGCCCCCCAGGCCCGCGGGCGCGCCCGACCCTGGAGCCCCCTGGCTGGCTGCAGCCACAGGGAACGGGGGTTCTGAGTTGGCAGCCCCCATTCCCGAAGCATCCACGGGCAGTTCCCCGAAGGGCTGACACCGGCTGCGCCTCAGCAGCCAGACAACCTCCCTCCCTCTGGTCGGGCACTGCAAGCCACACAGCCACTTGTGTCCCCTGTGTCCCTGGAGGCCGCAGCGCGTTTTGGGTTTTGGCGCGGACGGGCCCCTCTCGGCTTCCGTAGTCCATTTGCCCCGGAGCCTGCCAGACCCCTTGCCCCAGGGGCGGGCCCTGCTGAGTCCCTGAGTGCCTCCTGAGTTCCTGCCACCACCCTTGGGCCGGGATGTGGTGCCACCTTGTGCGTAGAAGCCCTGCACACAGGCAAGAAGCCCCCCAGGCCCCGGGCGCGCCCGACCCTGGAGCCCCCTGGCTGGCTGCAGCCACAGGGAACGGGGGTTCTGAGTTGGCAGCCCCCATTCCCGAAGCATCCACGGGCAGTTCCCCGAAGGGCTGACACCGGCTGCGCCTCAGCAGCCAGACAACCTCCCTCCCTCTGGTCGGGCACTGCAAGCCACACAGCCACTTGTGTCCCCTGTGTCCCTGGAGGCCGCAGCGCGTTTTGGGTTTTGGCGCGGACGGGCCCCTCTCGGCTTCCGTAGTCCATTTGCCCCGGAGCCTGCCAGACCCCTGGCCCCAGAGGCGGGCCCTGCTGAGTCCCCGAGCGCCTCCTGAGTTCCTGCCACCACCCTTGGGCCGGGATGAGGTGCCACCTTGTGCGTAGAAGCCCTGCACACAGGCAAGAAGCCCCCCAGGCCCGCGGGCGCGCCCGACCCTGGAGCCCCCTGGCTGGCTGCAGCCACAGGGAACGGGGGTTCTGAGTTGGCAGCCCCCATTCCCGAAGCATCCACGGGCAGTTCCCCGAAGGGCTGACACCGGCTGCGCCTCAGCAGCCAGACAACCTCCCTCCCTCTGGTCGGGCACTGCAAGCCACACAGCCACTTGTGTCCCCTGTGTCCCTGGAGGCCGCAGCGCGTTTTGGGTTTTGGCGCGGACGGGCCCCTCTCGGCTTCCGTAGTCCATTTGCCCCGGAGCCTGCCAGACCCCTTGCCCCAGGGGCGGGCCCTGCTGAGTCCCTGAGTGCCTCCTGAGTTCCTGCCACCACCCTTGGGCCGGGATGTGGTGCCACCTTGTGCGTAGAAGCCCTGCACACAGGCAAGAAGCCCCCCAGGCCCGCGGGCGCGCCCGACCCTGGAGCCCCCTGGCTGGCTGCAGCCACAGGGAACGGGGGTTCTGAGTTGGCAGCCCCCATTCCCGAAGCATCCACGGGCAGTTCCCCGAAGGGCTGACACCGGCTGCGCCTCAGCAGCCAGACAACCTCCCTCCCTCTGGTCGGGCACTGCAAGCCACACAGCCACTTGTGTCCCCTGTGTCCCTGGAGGCCGCAGCGCGTTTTGGGTTTTGGCGCGGACGGGCCCCTCTCGGCTTCCGTAGTCCATTTGCCCCGGAGCCTGCCAGACCCCTTGCCCCAGGGGCGGACCCTGCTGAGTCCCTGAGTGCCTCCTGAGTTCCTGCCACCACCCTTGGGCCGGGATGTGGTGCCACCTTGTGCGTAGAAGCCCTGCACACAGGCAAGAAGCCCCCCAGGCCCGCGGGCGCGCCCGACCCTGGAGCCCCCTGGCTGGCTGCAGCCACAGGGAACGGGGGTTCTGAGTTGGCAGCCCCCATTCCCGAAGCATCCACGGGCAGTTCCCCGAAGGGCTGACACCGGCTGCGCCTCAGCAGCCAGACAACCTCCCTCCCTCTGGTCGGGCACTGCAAGCCACACAGCCACTTGTGTCCCCTGTGTCCCTGGAGGCCGCAGCGCGTTTTGGGTTTTGGCGCGGACGGGCCCCTCTCGGCTTCCGTAGTCCATTTGCCCCGGAGCCTGCCAGACCCCTGGCCCCAGAGGTGGGCCCTGCTGAGTCCCCGAGCGCCTCCTGAGTTCCTGCCACCACCCTTGGGCCGGGATGAGGTGCCACCTTGTGCGTAGAAGCCCTGCACACAGGCAAGAAGCCCCCCAGGCCCGCGGGCGCGCCCGACCCTGGAGCCCCCTGGCTGGCTGCAGCCACAGGGAACGGGGGTTCTGAGTTGGCAGCCCCCATTCCCGAAGCATCCACGGGCAGTTCCCCGAAGGGCTGACACCGGCTGCGCCTCAGCAGCCAGACAACCTCCCTCCCTCTGGTCGGGCACTGCAAGCCACACAGCCACTTGTGTCCCCTGTGTCCCTGGAGGCCGCAGCGCGTTTTGGGTTTTGGCGCGGACGGGCCCCTCTCGGCTTCCGTAGTCCATTTGCCCCGGAGCCTGCCAGACCCCTTGCCCCAGGGGCGGGCCCTGCTGAGTCCCTGAGTGCCTCCTGAGTTCCTGCCACCACCCTTGGGCCGGGATGTGGTGCCACCTTGTGCGTAGAAGCCCTGCACACAGGCAAGAAGCCCCCCAGGCCCGCGGGCGCGCCCGACCCTGGAGCCCCCTGGCTGGCTGCAGCCACAGGGAACGGGGGTTCTGAGTTGGCAGCCCCCATTCCCGAAGCATCCACGGGCAGTTCCCCGAAGGGCTGACACCGGCTGCGCCTCAGCAGCCAGACAACCTCCCTCCCTCTGGTCGGGCACTGCAAGCCACACAGCCACTTGTGTCCCCTGTGTCCCTGGAGGCCGCAGCGCGTTTTGGGTTTTGGCGCGGACGGGCCCCTCTCGGCTTCCGTAGTCCATTTGCCCCGGAGCCTGCCAGACCCCTGGCCCCAGAGGCGGGCCCTGCTGAGTCCCCGAGCGCCTCCTGAGTTCCTGCCACCACCCTTGGGCCGGGATGAGGTGCCACCTTGTGCGTAGAAGCCCTGCACACAGGCAAGAAGCCCCCCAGGCCCGCGGGCGCGCCCGACCCTGGAGCCCCCTGGCTGGCTGCAGCCACAGGGAACGGGGGTTCTGAGTTGGCAGCCCCCATTCCCGAAGCATCCACGGGCAGTTCCCCGAAGGGCTGACACCGGCTGCGCCTCAGCAGCCAGACAACCTCCCTCCCTCTGGTCGGGCACTGCAAGCCACACAGCCACTTGTGTCCCCTGTGTCCCTGGAGGCCGCAGCGCGTTTTGGGTTTTGGCGCGGACGGGCCCCTCTCGGCTTCCGTAGTCCATTTGCCCCGGAGCCTGCCAGACCCCTTGCCCCAGGGGCGGGCCCTGCTGAGTCCCCGAGTGCCTCCTGAGTTCCTGCCACCACCCTTGGGCCGGGATGTGGTGCCACCTTGTGCGTAGAAGCCCTGCACACAGGCAAGAAGCCCCTAGGCCCGCGGGCGCGCCCGACCCTGGAGCCCCCTGGCTGGCTGCAGCCACAGGGAACGGGGGTTCTGAGTTGGCAGCCCCCATTCCCGAAGCATCCACGGGCAGTTCCCCGAAGGGCTGACACCGGCTGCGCCTCAGCAGCCAGACAACCTCCCTCCCTCTGGTCGGGCACTGCAAGCCACACAGCCACTTGTGTCCCCTGTGTCCCTGGAGGCCGCAGTGCATTTTGGGTTTTGGCGCGGACGGGCCCCTCTCGGCTTCCGTAGTCCATTTGCCCCCGGAGCTTGCTAGACCCCTGGCCCCAGGGGCGGGCCCTGCTGAGTCCCCGAGCGCCTCCTGGGTTCCTGCCACCACCCTTGGGCCGGGATGAGGTGCCACCTTGTGCGTAGAAGCCCTGCACACAGGCAAGAAGCCCCTAGGCCCGCGGGCGCGCCCGACCCTGGAGCCCCCTGGCTGGCTGCAGCCACAGGGAACGGGGGTTCTGAGTTGGCAGCCCCCATTCCCGAAGCATCCACGGGCAGTTCCCCGAAGGGCTGACACCGGCTGCGCCTCAGCAGCCAGACAACCTCCCTCCCTCTGGTCGGGCACTGCAAGCCACACAGCCACTTGTGTCCCCTGTGTCCCTGGAGGCCGCAGCGCGTTTTGGGTTTTGGTGCGGACGGGCCCCTCTCGGCTTCCGTAGTCCATTTGCCCCGGAGCCTGCCAGACCCCTTGCCCCAGGGGCGGGCCCTGCTGAGTCCCTGAGTGCCTCCTGAGTTCCTGCCACCACCCTTGGGCCGGGATGTGGTGCCACCTTGTGCGTAGAAGCCCTGCACACAGGCAAGAAGCCCCCCAGGCCCGCGGGCGCGCCCGACCCTGGAGCCCCCTGGCTGGCTGCAGCCACAGGGAACGGGGGTTCTGAGTTGGCAGCCCCCATTCCCGAAGCATCCACGGGCAGTTCCCCGAAGGGCTGACACCGGCTGCGCCTCAGCAGCCAGACAACCTCCCTCCCTCTGGTCGGGCACTGCAAGCCACACAGCCACTTGTGTCCCCTTTGTCCCTGGAGGCCGCAGCGCGTTTTGGGTTTTGGCGCGGACGGGCCCCTCTCGGCTTCCGTAGTCCATTTGCCCTGGAGCCTGCCAGACCCCTGGCCCCAGAGGCGGGCCCTGCTGAGTCCCCGAGCGCCTCCTGAGTTCCTGCCACCACCCTTGGGCCGGGATGAGGTGCCACCTTGTGGTTAGAAGCCCTGCACACAGGCAAGAAGCCCCCCAGGCCCGCGGGCGCGCCCGACCCTGGAGCCCCCTGGCTGGCTGCAGCCACAGGGAACGGGGGTTCTGAGTTGGCAGCCCCCATTCCCGAAGCATCCACGGGCAGTTCCCCGAAGGGCTGACACCGGCTGCGCCTCAGCAGCCAGACAACCTCCCTCCCTCTGGTCGGGCACTGCAAGCCACACAGCCACTTGTGTCCCCTGTGTCCCTGGAGGCCGCAGCGCGTTTTGGGTTTTGGCGTGGACGGGCCCCTCTCGGCTTCCGTAGTCCATTTGCCCCGGAGCCTGCCAGACCCCTTGCCCCAGGGGCGGGCCCTGCTGAGTCCCTGAGTGCCTCCTGAGTTCCTGCCACCACCCTTGGGCCGGGATGTGGTGCCACCTTGTGCGTAGAAGCCCTGCACACAGGCAAGAAGCCCCCCAGGCCCGCAGGCGCGCCCGACCCTGGAGCCCCCTGGCTGGCTGCAGCCACAGGGAACGGGGGTTCTGAGTTGGCAGCCCCCAATCCCGAAGCATCCACGGGCAGTTCCCCGAAGGGCTGACACCGGCTGCGCCTCAGCAGCCAGACAACCTCCCTCCCTCTGGTCGGGCACTGCAAGCCACACAGCCACTTGTGTCCCCTGTGTCCCTGGAGGCCGCAGCGCGTTTTGGGTTTTGGCGCGGACGGGCCCCTCTCGGCTTCCGTAGTCCATTTGCCCCGGAGCCTGCCAGACCCCTTGCCCCAGGGGCGGGCCCTGCTGAGTCCCCGAGTGCCTCCTGAGTTCCTGCCACCACCCTTGGGCCGGGATGTGGTGCCACCTTGTGCGTAGAAGCCCTGCACACAGGCAAGAAGCCCCCCAGGCCCGCGGGCGCGCCCGACCCTGGAGACCCCTGGCTGGCTGCAGCCACAGGGAACGGGGGTTCTGAGTTGGCAGCCCCCATTCCCGAAGCATCCACGGGCAGTTCCCCGAAGGGCTGACACCGGCTGCGCCTCAGCAGCCAGACAACCTCCCTCCCTCTGGTCGGGCACTGCAAGCCACACAGCCACTTGTGTCCCCTGTGTCCCTGGAGGCCGCAGCGCGTTTTGGGTTTTGGCGCGGACGGGCCCCTCTCGGCTTCCGTAGTCCATTTGCCCCGGAGCCTGCCAGACCCCTGGCCCCAGGGGCGGGCCCTGCTGAGTCCCCGAGTGCCTCCTGAGTTCCTGCCACCACCCTTGGGCCGGGATGTGGTGCCACCTTGTGCGTAGAAGCCCTGCACACAGGCAAGAAGCCCCTAGGCCCGCGGGCGCGCCCGACCCTGGAGCCCCCTGGCTGGCTGCAGCCACAGGGAACGGGGGTTCTGAGTTGGCAGCCCCCATTCCCGAAGCATCCACGGGCAGTTCCCCGAAGGGCTGACACCGGCTGCGCCTCAGCAGCCAGCCAACCTCCCTCCCTCTGGTCGGGCACTGCAAGCCACACAGCCACTTGTGTCCCCTGTGTCCCTGGAGGCCGCAGCGCGTTTTGGGTTTTGGCGCGGACGGGCCCCTCTCGGCTTCCGTAGTCCATTTGCCCCGGAGCCTGCCAGACCCCTTGCCCCAGGGGCGGGCCCTGCTGAGTCCCCGAGTGCCTCCTGAGTTCCTGCCACCACCCTTGGGCCGGGATGTGGTGCCACCTTGTGCGTAGAAGCCCTGCACACAGGCAAGAAACCCCTAGGCCCGCGGGCGCGCCCGACCCTGGAGCCCCCTGGCTGGCTGCAGCCACAGGGAACGGGGGTTCTGAGTTGGCAGCCCCCATTCCCGAAGCATCCACGGGCAGTTCCCCGAAGGGCTGACACCGGCTGCGCCTCAGCAGCCAGACAACCTCCCTCCCTCTGGTCGGGCACTGCAAGCCACACAGCCACTTGTGTCCCCTGTGTCCCTGGAGGCCGCAGCGCGTTTTGGGTTTTGGCGCGGACGGGCCCCTCTCGGCTTCCGTAGTCCATTTGCCCCCGGAGCTTGCCAGACCCCTGGCCCCAGGGGCGGGCCCTGCTGAGTCCCCGAGCGCCTCCTGGGTTCCTGCGACCACCCTTGGGCCGGGATGAGGTGCCACCTTGTGCGTAGAAGCCCTGCACACAGGCAAGAAGCCCCTAGGCCCGCGGGCGCGCCCGACCCTGGAGCCCCCTGGCTGGCTGCAGCCACAGGGAACGGGGGTTCTGAGTTGGCAGCCCCCATTCCCGAAGCATCCACGGGCAGTTCCCCGAAGGGCTGACACCGGCTGCGCCTCAGCAGCCAGACAACCTCCCTCCCTCTGGTCGGGCACTGCAAGCCACACAGCCACTTGTGTCCCTGGAGGCCGCAGCGCGTTTTGGGTTTTGGCGCGGACGGGCCCCTCTCGGCTTCCGTAGTCCATTTGCCCCGGAGCCTGCCAGACCCCTTGCCCCAGGGGCGGGCCCTGCTGAGTCCCTGAGTGCCTCCTGAGTTCCTGCCACCACCCTTGGGCCGGGATGTGGTGCCACCTTGTGCGTAGAAGCCCTGCACACAGGCAAGAAGCCCCCCAGGCCCGCGGGCGCGCCCGACCCTGGAGCCCCCTGGCTGGCTGCAGCCACAGGGAACGGGGGTTCTGAGTTGGCAGCCCCCATTCCCGAAGCATCCACGGGCAGTTCCCCGAAGGGCTGACACCGGCTGCGCCTCAGCAGCCAGACAACCTCCCTCCCTCTGGTCGGGCACTGCAAGCCACACAGCCACTTGTGTCCCCTGTGTCCCTGGAGGCCGCAGCGCGTTTTGGGTTTTGGCGCGGACGGGCCCCTCTCGGCTTCCGTAGTCCATTTGCCCCGGAGCCTGCCAGACCCCTGGCCCCAGAGGCGGGCCCTGCTGAGTCCCCGAGCGCCTCCTGAGTTCCTGCCACCACCCTTGGGCCGGGATGAGGTGCCACCTTGTGCGTAGAAGCCCTGCACACAGGCAAGAAGCCCCCCAGGCCCGCGGGCGCGCCCGACCCTGGAGCCCCCTGGCTGGCTGCAGCCACAGGGAACGGGGGTTCTGAGTTGGCAGCCCCCATTCCCGAAGCATCCACGGGCAGTTCCCCGAAGGGCTGACACCGGCTGCGCCTCAGCAGCCAGACAACCTCCCTCCCTCTGGTCGGGCACTGCAAGCCACACAGCCACTTGTGTCCCCTGTGTCCCTGGAGGCCGCAGCGCGTTTTGGGTTTTGGCGCGGACGGGCCCCTCTCGGCTTCCGTAGTCCATTTGCCCCGGAGCCTGCCAGACCCCTTGCCCCAGGGGCGGGCCCTGCTGAGTCCCTGAGTGCCTCCTGAGTTCCTGCCACCACCCTTGGGCCGGGATGTGGTGCCACCTTGTGCGTAGAAGCCCTGCACACAGGCAAGAAGCCCCCCAGGCCCGCGGGCGCGCCCGACCCTGGAGCCCCCTGGCTGGCTGCAGCCACAGGGAACGGGGGTTCTGAGTTGGCAGCCCCCATTCCCGAAGCATCCACGGGCAGTTCCCCGAAGGGCTGACACCGGCTGCGCCTCAGCAGCCAGACAACCTCCCTCCCTCTGGTCGGGCACTGCAAGCCACACAGCCACTTGTGTCCCCTGTGTCCCTGGAGGCCGCAGCGCGTTTTGGGTTTTGGCGCGGACGGGCCCCTCTCGGCTTCCGTAGTCCATTTGCCCCGGAGCCTGCCAGACCCCTGGCCCCAGAGGCGGGCCCTGCTGAGTCCCCGAGCGCCTCCTGAGTTCCTGCCACCACCCTTGGGCCGGGATGAGGTGCCACCTTGTGCGTAGAAGCCCTGCACACAGGCAAGAAGCCCCCCAGGCCCGCGGGCGCGCCCGACCCTGGAGCCCCCTGGCTGGCTGCAGCCACAGGGAACGGGGGTTCTGAGTTGGCAGCCCCCATTCCCGAAGCATCCACGGGCAGTTCCCCGAAGGGCTGACACCGGCTGCGCCTCAGCAGCCAGACAACCTCCCTCCCTCTGGTCGGGCACTGCAAGCCACACAGCCACTTGTGTCCCCTGTGTCCCTGGAGGCCGCAGCGCGTTTTGGGTTTTGGCGCGGACGGGCCCCTCTCGGCTTCCGTAGTCCATTTGCCCCGGAGCCTGCCAGACCCCTTGCCCCAGGGGCGGGCCCTGCTGAGTCCCTGAGTGCCTCCTGAGTTCCTGCCACCACCCTTGGGCCGGGATGTGGTGCCACCTTGTGCGTAGAAGCCCTGCACACAGGCAAGAAGCCCCCCAGGCCCGCGGGCGCGCCCGACCCTGGAGCCCCCTGGCTGGCTGCAGCCACAGGGAACGGGGGTTCTGAGTTGGCAGCCCCCATTCCCGAAGCATCCACGGGCAGTTCCCCGAAGGGCTGACACCGGCTGCGCCTCAGCAGCCAGACAACCTCCCTCCCTCTGGTCGGGCACTGCAAGCCACACAGCCACTTGTGTCCCCTGTGTCCCTGGAGGCCGCAGCGCGTTTTGGGTTTTGGCGCGGACGGGCCCCTCTCGGCTTCCGTAGTCCATTTGCCCCGGAGCCTGCCAGACCCCTTGCCCCAGGGGCGGGCCCTGCTGAGTCCCTGAGTGCCTCCTGAGTTCCTGCCACCACCCTTGGGCCGGGATGTGGTGCCACCTTGTGCGTAGAAGCCCTGCACACAGGCAAGAAGCCCCCCAGGCCCGCGGGCGCGCCCGACCCTGGAGCCCCCTGGCTGGCTGCAGCCACAGGGAACGGGGGTTCTGAGTTGGCAGCCCCCATTCCCGAAGCATCCACGGGCAGTTCCCCGAAGGGCTGACACCGGCTGCGCCTCAGCAGCCAGACAACCTCCCTCCCTCTGGTCGGGCACTGCAAGCCACACAGCCACTTGTGTCCCCTGTGTCCCTGGAGGCCGCAGCGCGTTTTGGGTTTTGGCGCGGACGGGCCCCTCTCGGCTTCCGTAGTCCATTTGCCCCGGAGCCTGCCAGACCCCTGGCCCCAGAGGTGGGCCCTGCTGAGTCCCCGAGCGCCTCCTGAGTTCCTGCCACCACCCTTGGGCCGGGATGAGGTGCCACCTTGTGCGTAGAAGCCCTGCACACAGGCAAGAAGCCCCCCAGGCCCGCGGGCGCGCCCGACCCTGGAGCCCCCTGGCTGGCTGCAGCCACAGGGAACGGGGGTTCTGAGTTGGCAGCCCCCATTCCCGAAGCATCCACGGGCAGTTCCCCGAAGGGCTGACACCGGCTGCGCCTCAGCAGCCAGACAACCTCCCTCCCTCTGCTCGGGCACTGCAAGCCACACAGCCACTTGTGTCCCCTGTGTCCCTGGAGGCCGCAGCGCGTTTTGGGTTTTGGCGCGGACGGGCCCCTCTCGGCTTCCGTAGTCCATTTGCCCCGGAGCCTGCCAGACCCCTTGCCCCAGGGGCGGGCCCTGCTGAGTCCCCGAGTGCCTCTTGAGTTCCTGCCACCACCCTTGGGCCGGGATGTGGTGCCACCTTGTGCGTAGAAGCCCTGCACACAGGCAAGAAGCCCCTAGGCCCGCGGGCGCGCCCGACCCTGGAGCCCCCTGGCTGGCTGCAGCCACAGGGAACGGGGGTTCTGAGTTGGCAGCCCCCATTCCCGAAGCATCCACGGGCAGTTCCCCGAAGGGCTGACACCGGCTGCGCATCAGCAGCCAGACAACCTCCCTCCCTCTGGTCGGGCACTGCAAGCCACACAGCCACTTGTGTCCCCTGTGTCCCTGGAGGCCGCAGCGCGTTTTGGGTTTTGGCGCGGACGGGCCCCTCTCGGCTTCCGTAGTCCATTTGCCCCGGAGCCTGCCAGACCCCTTGCCCCAGGGGCGGGCCCTGCTGAGTCCCTGAGTGCCTCCTGAGTTCCTGCCACCACCCTTGGGCCGGGATGTGGTGCCACCTTGTGCGTAGAAGCCCTGCACACAGGCAAGAAGCCCCCCAGGCCCGCGGGCGCGCCCGACCCTGGAGCCCCCTGGCTGGCTGCAGCCACAGGGAACGGGGGTTCTGAGTTGGCAGCCCCCATTCCCGAAGCATCCACGGGCAGTTCCCCGAAGGGCTGACACCGGCTGTGCCTCAGCAGCCAGACAACCTCCCTCCCTCTGGTCGGGCACTGCAAGCCACACAGCCACTTGTGTCCCCTGTGTCCCTGGAGGCCGCAGCGCGTTTTGGGTTTTGGCGCGGACGGGCCCCTCTCGGCTTCCGTAGTCCATTTGCCCCGGAGCCTGCCAGACCCCTGGCCCCAGAGGCGGGCCCTGCTGAGTCCCCGAGCGCCTCCTGAGTTCCTGCCACCACCCTTGGGCCGGGATGAGGTGCCACCTTGTGCGTAGAAGCCCTGCACACAGGCAAGAAGCCCCCCAGGCCCGCGGGCGCGCCCGACCCTGGAGCCCCCTGGCTGGCTGCAGCCACAGGGAACGGGGGTTCTGAGTTGGCAGCCCCCATTCCCGAAGCATCCACGGGCAGTTCCCCGAAGGGCTGACACCGGCTGCGCCTCAGCAGCCAGACAACCTCCCTCCCTCTGGTCGGGCACTGCAAGCCACACAGCCACTTGTGTCCCCTGTGTCCCTGGAGGCCGCAGCGCGTTTTGGGTTTTGGCGCGGACGGGCCCCTCTCGGCTTCCGTAGTCCATTTGCCCCGGAGCCTGCCAGACCCCTTGCCCCAGGGGCGGGCCCTGCTGAGTCCCTGAGTGCCTCCTGAGTTCCTGCCACCACCCTTGGGCCGGGATGTGGTGCCACCTTGTGCGTAGAAGCCCTGCACACAGGCAAGAAGCCCCCCAGGCCCGCGGGCGCGCCCGACCCTGGAGCCCCCTGGCTGGCTGCAGCCACAGGGAACGGGGGTTCTGAGTTGGCAGCCCCCATTCCCGAAGCATCCACGGGCAGTTCCCCGAAGGGCTGACACCGGCTGCGCCTCAGCAGCCAGACAACCTCCCTCCCTCTGGTCGGGCACTGCAAGCCACACAGCCACTTGTGTCCCCTTTGTCCCTGGAGGCCGCAGCGCGTTTTGGGTTTTGGCGCGGACGGGCCCCTCTCGGCTTCCGGAGTCCATTTGCCCTGCAGCCTGCCAGACCCCTGGCCCCAGAGGCGGGCCCTGCTGAGTCCCCGAGCGCCTCCTGAGTTCCTGCCACCACCCTTGGGCCGGGATGAGGTGCCACCTTGTGGTTAGAAGCCCTGCACACAGGCAAGAAGCCCCCCAGGCCCGCGGGCGCGCCCGACCCTGGAGCCCCCTGGCTGGCTGCAGCCACAGGGAACGGGGGTTCTGAGTTGGCAGCCCCCATTCCCGAAGCATCCACGGGCAGTTCCCCGAAGGGCTGACACCGGCTGCGCCTCAGCAGCCAGACAACCTCCCTCCCTCTGGTCGGGCACTGCAAGCCACACAGCCACTTGTGTCCCCTGTGTCCCTGGAGGCCGCAGCGCGTTTTGGGTTTTGGCGCGGACGGGCCCCTCTCGGCTTCCGTAGTCCATTTGCCCCGGAGCCTGCCAGACCCCTGGCCCCAGAGGCGGGCCCTGCTGAGTCCCCGAGCGCCTCCTGAGTTCCTGCCACCACCCTTGGGCCGGGATGAGGTGCCACCTTGTGCGTAGAAGCCCTGCACACAGGCAAGAAGCCCCCCAGGCCCGCGGGCGCGCCCGACCCTGGAGCCCCCTGGCTGGCTGCAGCCACAGGGAACGGGGGTTCTGAGTTGGCAGCCCCCATTCCCGAAGCATCCACGGGCAGTTCCCCGAAGGGCTGACACCGGCTGCGCCTCAGCAGCCAGACAACCTCCCTCCCTCTGCTCGGGCACTGCAAGCCACACAGCCACTTGTGTCCCCTGTGTCCCTGGAGGCCGCAGCGCGTTTTGGGTTTTGGCGCGGACGGGCCCCTCTCGGCTTCCGTAGTCCATTTGCCCCGGAGCCTGCCAGACCCCTTGCCCCAGGGGCGGGCCCTGCTGAGTCCCTGAGTGCCTCCTGAGTTCCTGCCACCACCCTTGGGCCGGGATGTGGTGCCACCTTGTGCGTAGAAGCCCTGCACACAGGCAAGAAGCCCCCCAGGCCCGCGGGCGCGCCCGACCCTGGAGCCCCCTGGCTGGCTGCAGCCACAGGGAACGGGGGTTCTGAGTTGGCAGCCCCCATTCCCGAAGCATCCACGGGCAGTTCCCCGAAGGGCTGACACCGGCTGCGCCTCAGCAGCCAGACAACCTCCCTCCCTCTGGTCGGGCACTGCAAGCCACACAGCCACTTGTGTCCCCTTTGTCCCTGGAGGCCGCAGCGCGTTTTGGGTTTTGGCGCGGACGGGCCCCTCTCGGCTTCCGGAGTCCATTTGCCCTGCAGCCTGCCAGACCCCTGGCCCCAGAGGCGGGCCCTGCTGAGTCCCCGAGCGCCTCCTGAGTTCCTGCCACCACCCTTGGGCCGGGATGAGGTGCCACCTTGTGGTTAGAAGCCCTGCACACAGGCAAGAAGCCCCCCAGGCCCGCGGGCGCGCCCGACCCTGGAGCCCCCTGGCTGGCTGCAGCCACAGGGAACGGGGGTTCTGAGTTGGCAGCCCCCATTCCCGAAGCATCCACGGGCAGTTCCCCGAAGGGCTGACACCGGCTGCGCATCAGCAGCCAGACAACCTCCCTCCCTCTGGTCGGGCACTGCAAGCCACACAGCCACTTGTGTCCCCTGTGTCCCTGGAGGCCGCAGCGCGTTTTGGGTTTTGGCGCGGACGGGCCCCTCTCGGCTTCCGTAGTCCATTTGCCCCCGGAGCTTGCTAGACCCCTGGCCCCAGGGGCGGGCCCTGCTGAGTCCCCGAGCGCCTCCTGGGTTCCTGCCACCACCCTTGGGCCGGGATGAGGTGCCACCTTGTGCGTAGAAGCCCTGCACACAGGCAAGAAGCCCCTAGGCCCGCGGGCGCGCCCGACCCTGGAGCCCCCTGGCTGGCTGCAGCCACAGGGAACGGGGGTTCTGAGTTGGCAGCCCCCATTCCCGAAGCATCCACGGGCAGTTCCCCGAAGGGCTGACACCGCTGCGCCTCAGCAGCCAGACAACCTCCCTCCCTCTGGTCGGGCACTGCAAGCCACACAGCCACTTGTGTCCCCTGTGTCCCTGGAGGCCGCAGCGCGTTTTGGGTTTTGGCGCGGACGGGCCCCTCTCGGCTTCCGTAGTCCATTTGCCCCGGAGCCTGCCAGACCCCTTGCCCCAGGGGCGGGCCCTGCTGAGTCCCTGAGTGCCTCCTGAGTTCCTGCCACCACCCTTGGGCCGGGATGTGGTGCCACCTTGTGCGTAGAAGCCCTGCACACAGGCAAGAAGCCCCCCAGGCCCGCGGGCGCGCCCGACCCTGGAGCCCCCTGGCTGGCTGCAGCCACAGGGAACGGGGGTTCTGAGTTGGCAGCCCCCATTCCCGAAGCATCCACGGGCAGTTCCCCGAAGGGCTGACACCGGCTGTGCCTCAGCAGCCAGACAACCTCCCTCCCTCTGGTCGGGCACTGCAAGCCACACAGCCACTTGTGTCCCCTGTGTCCCTGGAGGCCGCAGCGCGTTTTGGGTTTTGGCGCGGACGGGCCCCTCTCGGCTTCCGTAGTCCATTTGCCCCGGAGCCTGCCAGACCCCTGGCCCCAGAGGCGGGCCCTGCTGAGTCCCCGAGCGCCTCCTGAGTTCCTGCCACCACCCTTGGGCCGGGATGAGGTGCCACCTTGTGCGTAGAAGCCCTGCACACAGGCAAGAAGCCCCCCAGGCCCGCGGGCGCGCCCGACCCTGGAGCCCCCTGGCTGGCTGCAGCCACAGGGAACGGGGGTTCTGAGTTGGCAGCCCCCATTCCCGAAGCATCCACGGGCAGTTCCCCGAAGGGCTGACACCGGCTGCGCCTCAGCAGCCAGACAACCTCCCTCCCTCTGGTCGGGCACTGCAAGCCACACAGCCACTTGTGTCCCCTGTGTCCCTGGAGGCCGCAGCGCGTTTTGGGTTTTGGCGCGGACGGGCCCCTCTCGGCTTCCGTAGTCCATTTGCCCCGGAGCCTGCCAGACCCCTTGCCCCAGGGGCGGGCCCTGCTGAGTCCCTGAGTGCCTCCTGAGTTCCTGCCACCACCCTTGGGCCGGGATGTGGTGCCACCTTGTGCGTAGAAGCCCTGCACACAGGCAAGAAGCCCCCCAGGCCCGCGGGCGCGCCCGACCCTGGAGCCCCCTGGCTGGCTGCAGCCACAGGGAACGGGGGTTCTGAGTTGGCAGCCCCCATTCCCGAAGCATCCACGGGCAGTTCCCCGAAGGGCTGACACCGGCTGCGCCTCAGCAGCCAGACAACCTCCCTCCCTCTGGTCGGGCACTGCAAGCCACACAGCCACTTGTGTCCCCTTTGTCCCTGGAGGCCGCAGCGCGTTTTGGGTTTTGGCGCGGACGGGCCCCTCTCGGCTTCCGGAGTCCATTTGCCCTGCAGCCTGCCAGACCCCTGGCCCCAGAGGCGGGCCCTGCTGAGTCCCCGAGCGCCTCCTGAGTTCCTGCCACCACCCTTGGGCCGGGATGAGGTGCCACCTTGTGGTTAGAAGCCCTGCACACAGGCAAGAAGCCCCCCAGGCCCGCGGGCGCGCCCGACCCTGGAGCCCCCTGGCTGGCTGCAGCCACAGGGAACGGGGGTTCTGAGTTGGCAGCCCCCATTCCCGAAGCATCCACGGGCAGTTCCCCGAAGGGCTGACACCGGCTGCGCCTCAGCAGCCAGACAACCTCCCTCCCTCTGGTCGGGCACTGCAAGCCACACAGCCACTTGTGTCCCCTGTGTCCCTGGAGGCCGCAGCGCGTTTTGGGTTTTGGCGCGGACGGGCCCCTCTCGGCTTCCGTAGTCCATTTGCCCCGGAGCCTGCCAGACCCCTGGCCCCAGAGGCGGGCCCTGCTGAGTCCCCGAGCGCCTCCTGAGTTCCTGCCACCACCCTTGGGCCGGGATGAGGTGCCACCTTGTGCGTAGAAGCCCTGCACACAGGCAAGAAGCCCCCCAGGCCCGCGGGCGCGCCCGACCCTGGAGCCCCCTGGCTGGCTGCAGCCACAGGGAACGGGGGTTCTGAGTTGGCAGCCCCCATTCCCGAAGCATCCACGGGCAGTTCCCCGAAGGGCTGACACCGGCTGCGCCTCAGCAGCCAGACAACCTCCCTCCCTCTGCTCGGGCACTGCAAGCCACACAGCCACTTGTGTCCCCTGTGTCCCTGGAGGCCGCAGCGCGTTTTGGGTTTTGGCGCGGACGGGCCCCTCTCGGCTTCCGTAGTCCATTTGCCCCCCCCGGAGCCTGCCAGACCCCTTGCCCCAGGGGCGGGCCCTGCTGAGTCCCTGAGTGCCTCCTGAGTTCCTGCCACCACCCTTGGGCCGGGATGTGGTGCCACCTTGTGCGTAGAAGCCCTGCACACAGGCAAGAAGCCCCCCAGGCCCGCGGGCGCGCCCGACCCTGGAGCCCCCTGGCTGGCTGCAGCCACAGGGAACGGGGGTTCTGAGTTGGCAGCCCCATTCCCGAAGCATCCACGGGCAGTTCCCCGAAGGGCTGACACCGGCTGCGCCTCAGCAGCCAGACAACCTCCCTCCCTCTGGTCGGGCACTGCAAGCCACACAGCCACTTGTGTCCCCTTTGTCCCTGGAGGCCGCAGCGCGTTTTGGGTTTTGGCGCGGACGGGCCCCTCTCGGCTTCCGGAGTCCATTTGCCCTGCAGCCTGCCAGACCCCTGGCCCCAGAGGCGGGCCCTGCTGAGTCCCCGAGCGCCTCCTGAGTTCCTGCCACCACCCTTGGGCCGGGATGAGGTGCCACCTTGTGGTTAGAAGCCCTGCACACAGGCAAGAAGCCCCCCAGGCCCGCGGGCGCGCCCGACCCTGGAGCCCCCTGGCTGGCTGCAGCCACAGGGAACGGGGGTTCTGAGTTGGCAGCCCCCATTCCCGAAGCATCCACGGGCAGTTCCCCGAAGGGCTGACACCGGCTGCGCCTCAGCAGCCAGACAACCTCCCTCCCTCTGGTCGGGCACTGCAAGCCACACAGCCACTTGTGTCCCCTGTGTCCCTGGAGGCCGCAGCGCGTTTTGGGTTTTGGCGCGGACGGGCCCCTCTCGGCTTCCGTAGTCCATTTGCCCCGGAGCCTGCCAGACCCCTGGCCCCAGAGGCGGGCCCTGCTGAGTCCCCGAGCGCCTCCTGAGTTCCTGCCACCACCCTTGGGCCGGGATGAGGTGCCACCTTGTGCGTAGAAGCCCTGCACACAGGCAAGAAGCCCCCCAGGCCCGCGGGCGCGCCCGACCCTGGAGCCCCCTGGCTGGCTGCAGCCACAGGGAACGGGGGTTCTGAGTTGGCAGCCCCCATTCCCGAAGCATCCACGGGCAGTTCCCCGAAGGGCTGACACCGGCTGCGCCTCAGCAGCCAGACAACCTCCCTCCCTCTGCTCGGGCACTGCAAGCCACACAGCCACTTGTGTCCCCTGTGTCCCTGGAGGCCGCAGCGCGTTTTGGGTTTTGGCGCGGACGGGCCCCTCTCGGCTTCCGTAGTCCATTTGCCCCGGAGCCTGCCAGACCCCTTGCCCCAGGGGCGGGCCCTGCTGAGTCCCCGAGTGCCTCTTGAGTTCCTGCCACCACCCTTGGGCCGGGATGTGGTGCCACCTTGTGCGTAGAAGCCCTGCACACAGGCAAGAAGCCCCTAGGCCCGCGGGCGCGCCCGACCCTGGAGCCCCCTGGCTGGCTGCAGCCACAGGGAACGGGGGTTCTGAGTTGGCAGCCCCCATTCCCGAAGCATCCACGGGCAGTTCCCCGAAGGGCTGACACCGGCTGCGCATCAGCAGCCAGACAACCTCCCTCCCTCTGGTCGGGCACTGCAAGCCACACAGCCACTTGTGTCCCCTGTGTCCCTGGAGGCCGCAGCGCATTTTGGGTTTTGGCGCGGACGGGCCCCTCTCGGCTTCCGTAGTCCATTTGCCCCCGGAGCTTGCTAGACCCCTGGCCCCAGGGGCGGGCCCTGCTGAGTCCCCGAGCGCCTCCTGGGTTCCTGCCACCACCCTTGGGCCGGGATGAGGTGCCACCTTGTGCGTAGAAGCCCTGCACACAGGCAAGAAGCCCCTAGGCCCGCGGGCGCGCCCGACCCTGGAGCCCCCTGGCTGGCTGCAGCCACAGGGAACGGGGGTTCTGAGTTGGCAGCCCCCATTCCCGAAGCATCCACGGGCAGTTCCCCGAAGGGCTGACACCGGCTGCGCCTCAGCAGCCAGACAACCTCCCTCCCTCTGGTCGGGCACTGCAAGCCACACAGCCACTTGTGTCCCCTGTGTCCCTGGAGGCCGCAGCGCGTTTTGGGTTTTGGCGCGGACGGGCCCCTCTCGGCTTCCGTAGTCCATTTGCCCCGGAGCCTGCCAGACCCCTTGCCCCAGGGGCGGGCCCTGCTGAGTCCCTGAGTGCCTCCTGAGTTCCTGCCACCACCCTTGGGCCGGGATGTGGTGCCACCTTGTGCGTAGAAGCCCTGCACACAGGCAAGAAGCCCCCCAGGCCCGCGGGCGCGCCCGACCCTGGAGCCCCCTGGCTGGCTGCAGCCACAGGGAACGGGGGTTCTGAGTTGGCAGCCCCCATTCCCGAAGCATCCACGGGCAGTTCCCCGAAGGGCTGACACCGCTGCGCCTCAGCAGCCAGACAACCTCCCTCCCTCTGGTCGGGCACTGCAAGCCACACAGCCACTTGTGTCCCCTGTGTCCCTGGAGGCCGCAGCGCGTTTTGGGTTTTGGCGCGGACGGGCCCCTCTCGGCTTCCGTAGTCCATTTGCTCCGGAGCCTGCCAGACCCCTGGCCCCAGAGGCGGGCCCTGCTGAGTCCCCGAGCGCCTCCTGAGTTGCTGCCACCACCCTTGGGCCGGGATGAGGTGCCACCTTGTGCGTAGAAGCCCTGCACACAGGCAAGAAGCCCCCCAGGCCCGTGGGCGCGCCCGACCCTGGAGCCCCCTGGCTGGCTGCAGCCACAGGGAACGGGGGTTCTGAGTTGGCAGCCCCCATTCCCGAAGCATCCACGGGCAGTTCCCCGAAGGGCTGACACCGGCTGCGCCTCAGCAGCCAGACAACCTCCCTCCCTCTGGTCGGGCACTGCAAGCCACACAGCCACTTGTGTCCCCTGTGTCCCTGGAGGCCGCAGCGCGTTTTGGGTTTTGGCGCGGACGGGCCCCTCTCGGCTTCCGTAGTCCATTTGCCCCGGAGCCTGCCAGACCCCTTGCCCCAGGGGCGGGCCCTGCTGAGTCCCCGAGTGCCTCCTGAGTTCCTGCCACCACCCTTGGGCCGGGATGTGGTGCCACCTTGTGCGTAGAAGCCCTGCACACAGGCAAGAAGCCCCTAGGCCCGCGGGCGCGCCCGACCCTGGAGCCCCCTGGCTGGCTGCAGCCACAGGGAACGGGGGTTCTGAGTTGGCAGCCCCCATTCCCGAAGCATCCACGGGCAGTTCCCCGAAGGGCTGACACCGGCTGCGCATCAGCAGCCAGACAACCTCCCTCCCTCTGGTCGGGCACTGCAAGCCACACAGCCACTTGTGTCCCCTGTGTCCCTGGAGGCCGCAGCGCGTTTTGGGTTTTGGCGCGGACGGGCCCCTCTCGGCTTCCGTAGTCCATTTGCCCCCGGAGCTTGCTAGACCCCTGGCCCCAGGGGCGGGCCCTGCTGAGTCCCCGAGCGCCTCCTGGGTTCCTGCCACCACCCTTGGGCCGGGATGAGGTGCCACCTTGTGCGTAGAAGCCCTGCACACAGGCAAGAAGCCCCTAGGCCCGCGGGCGCGCCCGACCCTGGAGCCCCCTGGCTGGCTGCAGCCACAGGGAACGGGGGTTCTGAGTTGGCAGCCCCCATTCCCGAAGCATCCACGGGCAGTTCCCCGAAGGGCTGACACCGGCTGCGCCTCAGCAGCCAGACAACCTCCCTCCCTCTGGTCGGGCACTGCAAGCCACACAGCCACTTGTGTCCCCTGTGTCCCTGGAGGCCGCAGCGCGTTTTGGGTTTTGGCGCGGACGGGCCCCTCTCGGCTTCCGTAGTCCATTTGCCCCGGAGCCTGCCAGACCCCTTGCCCCAGGGGCGGGCCCTGCTGAGTCCCTGAGTGCCTCCTGAGTTCCTGCCACCACCCTTGGGCCGGGATGTGGTGCCACCTTGTGCGTAGAAGCCCTGCACACAGGCAAGAAGCCCCCCAGGCCCGCGGGCGCGCCCGACCCTGGAGCCCCCTGGCTGGCTGCAGCCACAGGGAACGGGGGTTCTGAGTTGGCAGCCCCCATTCCCGAAGCATCCACGGGCAGTTCCCCGAAGGGCTGACACCGGCTGTGCCTCAGCAGCCAGACAACCTCCCTCCCTCTGGTCGGGCACTGCAAGCCACACAGCCACTTGTGTCCCCTGTGTCCCTGGAGGCCGCAGCGCGTTTTGGGTTTTGGCGCGGACGGGCCCCTCTCGGCTTCCGTAGTCCATTTGCCCCGGAGCCTGCCAGACCCCTGGCCCCAGAGGCGGGCCCTGCTGAGTCCCCGAGCGCCTCCTGAGTTCCTGCCACCACCCTTGGGCCGGGATGAGGTGCCACCTTGTGCGTAGAAGCCCTGCACACAGGCAAGAAGCCCCCCAGGCCCGCGGGCGCGCCCGACCCTGGAGCCCCCTGGCTGGCTGCAGCCACAGGGAACGGGGGTTCTGAGTTGGCAGCCCCCATTCCCGAAGCATCCACGGGCAGTTCCCCGAAGGGCTGACACCGGCTGCGCCTCAGCAGCCAGACAACCTCCCTCCCTCTGGTCGGGCACTGCAAGCCACACAGCCACTTGTGTCCCCTGTGTCCCTGGAGGCCGCAGCGCGTTTTGGGTTTTGGCGCGGACGGGCCCCTCTCGGCTTCCGTAGTCCATTTGCCCCGGAGCCTGCCAGACCCCTTGCCCCAGGGGCGGGCCCTGCTGAGTCCCTGAGTGCCTCCTGAGTTCCTGCCACCACCCTTGGGCCGGGATGTGGTGCCACCTTGTGCGTAGAAGCCCTGCACACAGGCAAGAAGCCCCCCAGGCCCGCGGGCGCGCCCGACCCTGGAGCCCCCTGGCTGGCTGCAGCCACAGGGAACGGGGGTTCTGAGTTGGCAGCCCCCATTCCCGAAGCATCCACGGGCAGTTCCCCGAAGGGCTGACACCGGCTGCGCCTCAGCAGCCAGACAACCTCCCTCCCTCTGGTCGGGCACTGCAAGCCACACAGCCACTTGTGTCCCCTTTGTCCCTGGAGGCCGCAGCGCGTTTTGGGTTTTGGCGCGGACGGGCCCCTCTCGGCTTCCGGAGTCCATTTGCCCTGCAGCCTGCCAGACCCCTGGCCCCAGAGGCGGGCCCTGCTGAGTCCCCGAGCGCCTCCTGAGTTCCTGCCACCACCCTTGGGCCGGGATGAGGTGCCACCTTGTGGTTAGAAGCCCTGCACACAGGCAAGAAGCCCCCCAGGCCCGCGGGCGCGCCCGACCCTGGAGCCCCCTGGCTGGCTGCAGCCACAGGGAACGGGGGTTCTGAGTTGGCAGCCCCCATTCCCGAAGCATCCACGGGCAGTTCCCCGAAGGGCTGACACCGGCTGCGCCTCAGCAGCCAGACAACCTCCCTCCCTCTGGTCGGGCACTGCAAGCCACACAGCCACTTGTGTCCCCTGTGTCCCTGGAGGCCGCAGCGCGTTTTGGGTTTTGGCGCGGACGGGCCCCTCTCGGCTTCCGTAGTCCATTTGCCCCGGAGCCTGCCAGACCCCTGGCCCCAGAGGCGGGCCCTGCTGAGTCCCCGAGCGCCTCCTGAGTTCCTGCCACCACCCTTGGGCCGGGATGAGGTGCCACCTTGTGCGTAGAAGCCCTGCACACAGGCAAGAAGCCCCCCAGGCCCGCGGGCGCGCCCGACCCTGGAGCCCCCTGGCTGGCTGCAGCCACAGGGAACGGGGGTTCTGAGTTGGCAGCCCCCATTCCCGAAGCATCCACGGGCAGTTCCCCGAAGGGCTGACACCGGCTGCGCCTCAGCAGCCAGACAACCTCCCTCCCTCTGCTCGGGCACTGCAAGCCACACAGCCACTTGTGTCCCCTGTGTCCCTGGAGGCCGCAGCGCGTTTTGGGTTTTGGCGCGGACGGGCCCCTCTCGGCTTCCGTAGTCCATTTGCCCCGGAGCCTGCCAGACCCCTTGCCCCAGGGGCGGGCCCTGCTGAGTCCCCGAGTGCCTCTTGAGTTCCTGCCACCACCCTTGGGCCGGGATGTGGTGCCACCTTGTGCGTAGAAGCCCTGCACACAGGCAAGAAGCCCCTAGGCCCGCGGGCGCGCCCGACCCTGGAGCCCCCTGGCTGGCTGCAGCCACAGGGAACGGGGGTTCTGAGTTGGCAGCCCCCATTCCCGAAGCATCCACGGGCAGTTCCCCGAAGGGCTGACACCGGCTGCGCATCAGCAGCCAGACAACCTCCCTCCCTCTGGTCGGGCACTGCAAGCCACACAGCCACTTGTGTCCCCTGTGTCCCTGGAGGCCGCAGCGCATTTTGGGTTTTGGCGCGGACGGGCCCCTCTCGGCTTCCGTAGTCCATTTGCCCCCGGAGCTTGCTAGACCCCTGGCCCCAGGGGCGGGCCCTGCTGAGTCCCCGAGCGCCTCCTGGGTTCCTGCCACCACCCTTGGGCCGGGATGAGGTGCCACCTTGTGCGTAGAAGCCCTGCACACAGGCAAGAAGCCCCTAGGCCCGCGGGCGCGCCCGACCCTGGAGCCCCCTGGCTGGCTGCAGCCACAGGGAACGGGGGTTCTGAGTTGGCAGCCCCCATTCCCGAAGCATCCACGGGCAGTTCCCCGAAGGGCTGACACCGGCTGCGCCTCAGCAGCCAGACAACCTCCCTCCCTCTGGTCGGGCACTGCAAGCCACACAGCCACTTGTGTCCCCTGTGTCCCTGGAGGCCGCAGCGCGTTTTGGGTTTTGGCGCGGACGGGCCCCTCTCGGCTTCCGTAGTCCATTTGCCCCGGAGCCTGCCAGACCCCTTGCCCCAGGGGCGGGCCCTGCTGAGTCCCTGAGTGCCTCCTGAGTTCCTGCCACCACCCTTGGGCCGGGATGTGGTGCCACCTTGTGCGTAGAAGCCCTGCACACAGGCAAGAAGCCCCCCAGGCCCGCGGGCGCGCCCGACCCTGGAG